>NW_007227305.1:0-737 GCF_000164805.1 Carlito syrichta
ATCTTATAGTAAACAAATGATAAGTTTCAGGTTTTAACTACACATTATTTTATGGTGAGCCTGCATTTTCTATTGCATATTCAGTATACATATAAATTTTATTTAATATAAATTAGGTAATCCTAAAATGCATACTAAGTCCACAGTTAAACCACATATGTATATTGTTTTTCTCCAAAATTGTTTCAATGAAAATATTTACCAGAGGTGTGAGCAAGTGCATTGGTAAATCACTCATCATGAAACACATTCAAAGAATCTCAAAAAAAAAAAAAAAGTCACTGAACTTTGGTTTTAGCAGCCTAGTCATTTGAGCAAACTAATAATTGAAAAGATAGAAAATAAGGAAAATAATGAGCTTCATGAAAATGACAACCCTAAAAAAATTGTGTTCCTAGAGATCCAATCTGAAAATTTTATGAGAAGCTACTAGGTCTTTCTGCTATGACTTCACTAATTTGCTTAAAACCTATGACTCCCATTTAAAAGACTTGACACTTGACGTTTTCCTAGGTTAAAAGACCTTGGGTAATAAAGCTGTAGGAAAATTTAAACGTGTCAGTATGTTAAATGCATTTGTCTCTGAATATAATAAACTGTGCTGGTGGAATGAATGATAATACAGGCACTTTTTTTCTAATATATTATTTAAGTTCTTTAAATCTCTCTATTTGCACTTTTATTTAACTTCCTTTACCTGTTACCTCTGTGTCAAATTTAAAACTTTGCGTACGAGA
>NW_007227306.1:0-771 GCF_000164805.1 Carlito syrichta
AGGGAATTTCTGGTTTTACTATATATGTTTAAATGTCTTTCACAAGGGTATGAAAGTTACTGGTTTTACCTTTCTTTAAAAAAAAATAATATTGTCAGCTTTATCAAGTTTGCAAATTCAATGGGAAAAATGCATACTAGTTATAACAATAATGTATTGTTCTTGAAGAATTAGTAAAGTTAAACATTTTTCAGGTTATTAGTCTTTTCCATTTTGTCTTCTGTTACCATTTCAGTAAATTTGACTTTTGAAGTTTGGATATTCTCTAGACAATTAAAAGGCTACAGAAAAAGACTATCATAGCTATTATTCTCTTTTATATTTGAATTTGATAAGAATATTTCTAAAGCAAGCAATTAAATTTAATGTTTGGTTAACAAAACTTCTTTAGAGCTAAAGTTGTTTCATTCTAAATGTATTTTGTTGAGTTTTTTATTCAGTAATGTATTTTAAATATTTTCAATTGTTTTTCCTTCATTGCAATGGTTATTTGATTATTTTTATTCTTGAATATCATAATATAGCTTTTTAAAAAAATTTAGATATTAAATTCTCTAATTTAGATCTACTAAAATTGTATCTGCAATTCTTATAGTTTTTATGTAAGATTGAGTTATTGTTTTCTTTTTTACTTTTCTTAACTAAAGAAAACATTTTTATCAAAGCTTTAGTGTTCTCACAGGAGAGGCATAGCTTTTTAAAAATTTTCTAAAATAATTAAATATACAATTAAAATGATCTAGGAAGCTTGACATTTCTGTGACAGTGTGA
>NW_007227307.1:0-386 GCF_000164805.1 Carlito syrichta
CTGGTCAGCACCTGAGGTCAAAGGAATCCACACTCTGCGGAATTTACCAGTTAGTGTGGAGAGAGAACCCTGTGCCTGTGAGTACATCATGTGTGTGAATGCACATGTACGTTTCTGTGTACATATTTGCAAGTGCATGTATATTTGTGCATGTACACGTGTGTGCACATGCATGTGTGCAGGGCAAACGTGCATGCTTGTGGGGGCACATGTATATGCATGTGCATGCATGCACATGCACATGCGTGTATATGTGCATGTTTGCAACTGCACTCATGTTTGTACATGTGAGTATGCGCATGTGTGCATGTTTTCAAATGTATATGTTTGTGCATGTCCATGTCCATGTGTGCACTTGCATGTGCACATGCATGTTTGTGGGAACA
>NW_007227308.1:0-744 GCF_000164805.1 Carlito syrichta
AGAGAACCCTGTGCCTGTGAGTACATCATGTGTGTGAATGCACATGTACGTTTCTGTGTACATATTTGCAAGTGCATGTATATTTGTGCATGTACACGTGTGTGCACATGCATGTGTGCAGGGCAAACGTGCATGCTTGTGGGGGCACATGTATATGCATGTGCATGCATGCACATGCACATGCGTGTATATGTGCATGTTTGCAACTGCACTCATGTTTGTACATGTGAGTATGCGCATGTGTGCATGTTTTCAAATGTATATGTTTGTGCATGTCCATGTCCATGTGTGCACTTGCATGTGCACATGCATGTTTGTGGGAACACACGTTTGTATGTACACATGTGTGCATGCACACACATTTGCAGGTGTATGCATGTTTGTGCATGTATGTGTGTGCATGTATGTCTTTGCATGTGAGCTGTGCTTCACTAACACTTCCAAGTCAGGGTGCTGGGAAACCTGAGGCGGCCTCCAAGGTGCACGCAGAAGTGATCCACCCTTCTCTCCGGTCCAGCGTCCTAAAACCCTAATGCGTCATCTCTGTCCAAAGTGCTCCAAGAGACGCCAAGGCAAAGCATACCCACCATCTGTGTTCATGCCCTGACAACCCCTGCCCCTGCTGCGTGGAAGTTGTAGGGATGAGCGGGGGCTCTCCCTGCCCTCTTGGCTCCATTTGGGATGGACTCTCTGGCTGCTCAGGAGTGGTCTTAGCCAAGTGACACATTTAAAAGCCACCCCTCC
>NW_007227309.1:0-825 GCF_000164805.1 Carlito syrichta
TGGTCCTGGGTCTGCCTTCAACCAGTGGAGGGCAGCTAGTGTCTTCATGTCCTGACTCCTGGGTGGGCGGAATGCTGCCCCATAGCTGACTGTATCTTGGATTCTCCTTAATCAACAGGTGCAAGACTGCAGAGACATGGAAGCTGAGGCCAACAAAGAGGCTGCTCCTACGTCCTGGGGCCCCACATCCCACACTCTCCTCCCAGACCAGCAGCCCCCAACCTTTCTGGCATCAGGGACCAGTTTTGTGGAAGACAATTTTTCCATGAATGGTGGAGGGGGATGTTTCAAGAGCATTACATTTATTGTGCACTTTATTTCTATTATTATTATAGTTTAATGTAGAATTAAATAATTCCACAGCTCATCATAATACAGAATCAGTGGATGCCCCGAGCTTGTTTTCCTGCAACTAGATGGTCCCATGGGGGGTGATGGAGACAGTGCTAACATCACCACCTCAGCTCTACCTCAGATCACCAGGTATTTGATTCTCATAAGGAGCCGCAACCTGGATCCCTCGCTGTGCACAGTTCACAGTAGGGGTCACGCTCCTAGGAGAATCTAATGCCGTGCTGATCTGACAGAAGAGGGAGCTCAGGCTATCATTTGAACAATGGGGAGTGACTGTAAATACAGATGAAGCTTAGCTTGCTCACCTGCCACCACCTCCTGCTGTGCGCCCTAGTTCCTAATGGGCCAGGGATCATGGCCTGTGGATCAGGGACCCCTGTCCTAGGCTACCTCTATGATGGCTCACCACCCCGGGGCAGCAGCTGATGGTCACAAAACTGCTTTCTAGATAGCACCTACTGCCAAACCTGA
>NW_007227310.1:0-529 GCF_000164805.1 Carlito syrichta
GACCTTGGATAAAAAGCTTTAAAAAAGTATGCTGATCTGGTACAGAAGGAGAGAGGGCAGATGAGTTAAGAAGGGAGAAACTTTTTATGTATAAGACCCAAAACTACTTCAAAAGCAGTTGATGAGCTGACTTATAATTGACCATTCTTAAGTCCCTAGAATAGTAGAGATTCATAGTATAACTCAGGTATTCCAAATTACTCATTAATTATTTAACTCAAAAAAAAAATTTTAATTTTATTTTAAAGATGTGTGGGGTACAGCCGGGCTCGGTGGCTCAGCCTGTAATCCGCATCTTTGGGAGGCTGAGGTGAGTGGATTACCTGAGCCCACGGGTTCAAGACCTGCCTGGGCAGCGAGACCTCATCTCTACAATAAATAAAAAAATCAGCCAGGCGTGGTAGCGCATGCCTGTAATTCCGGCTACTTGGAAGGCTGAGGCAGAAGGATCGCCAGAGCCCAACAGGTCGAGGCTGTGGTGGCCGGAGGCGGCCACTGCACTCCAGTCTGGGCGACAGAGTGAGACTCC
>NW_007227311.1:0-1390 GCF_000164805.1 Carlito syrichta
GAATTTAAAACTACTTGCTTTAATAGCTTTCCTTGAAAGGTGACCATGAATGATAAATTGAGGAAGGGTAGTTGTCATAAAATGTTCAATGTTTAAGACACATCCTACATGTTTTTCCATTCTACTAGTTGAATGTTGGCTCAGAGAGACACAGGTTATAATCCAAGCTCTAGCCTGACTGGTAGGTGAAAGCAAATTTCCAATCTTTCTAAGTCTCACTTGACCCATCCATAAAATGGAAATAATAAAAGTACTCTACCTTATAAGACTCTTGTGAATGTTAGATGACTAACACTTATGAAGCACTTAGCAGATGTGACTCATAGTTATTTGAAAATTACCACACCAGTAGATACCAGGAATTCCTTGAAAATACACACTGATTTTGATTTGTATGTTTATTATCTCTGTGTTTTTCCTTCCTCAACAATGTTGAAGATCTTTAGGACACGGAACAAAATAAGGAACTGAAAATTAATTGACTATGAATATGGACTTTTAAAAACAACAGACTAACTTCTTACTAAAAATGAATTTAAAAGATCGTTAATACAGAAATAATTTCACAAGTGCTGAAATTCCAGGGATCTCTGTATTTATTGTACTTATTGAGTGTGCCATAGCTCTGGGAAAATCTCTGTTTTTTGTCTTTAAGAGAATTTCGATACCATAATAGGGTTATTATAGTGAAAATTCATGCAAGAAAAGGGGAACACAAAGGACAGAACACCTCAATCTGCTTGGTGAGGGGACAGTAGCCTTAAGAAAGGAAGTAACAGGTTGGCTGAACTAGGAAGAAGAGCAATCATTAGCTGAGCAGAATAAAAAAGATAGTATGCCAAGAAGAATGGAGGCTTAAAATAGCCCAGCTACCAGTTTGAGGTCAAGTTGAAGCATACAGTGTGAATCAAAGAGTAGGTGGTAGTTCTTCCTTTTAGGACCTTTGTAACTCCTGTGTGTTCTGTTTCAAAGGTTCTCTCTGCTATACTTCACATGTCTGGTTCTAGCCAGATGTCATGTGTGTAGAAAATCATACAACCTAATTTAGCTACTTAGTCAACTCTAGCAGACAACACTATTTTCATCTGGGAACAACGCTTACTAAAGTGTTTTTAATTTTTTTCTTGGATTATCTGTTTGTTTACTGACTATTTCTCTCCAATAATTTCCTGGAACAGGTACCCTGTTTTGTTTACCACGGTACTTCTACTGTCAAGAATTCTACCTGCCATATGATAAGGTAGACACTCAATAAATATTTGAAGACTCAATGAAGTATGTTAGATGTGAAAATAAGGAATAGGACATGAAGGGGATTATAAACTATGATAAGTATTGCCTGTATTCTCTAGGTGGAGAGAAACCATTGATGGTTAAGTAGAAAAAAAAA
>NW_007227312.1:0-1439 GCF_000164805.1 Carlito syrichta
TAAAAACAACAGACTAACTTCTTACTAAAAATGAATTTAAAAGATCGTTAATACAGAAATCATTTCACAAGTGCTGAAATTCCAGGGATCTCTGTATTTATTGTACTTATTGAGTGTGCCATAGCTCTGGGAAAATCTCTGTTTTTTGTCTTTAAGAGAATTTCGATACCATAATAGGGTTATTATAGTGAAAATTCATGCAAGAAAAGGGGAACACAAAGGACAGAACACCTCAATCTGCTTGGTGAGGGGACAGTAGCCTTAAGAAAGGAAGTAACAGGTTGGCTGAACTAGGAAGAAGAGCAATCATTAGCTGAGCAGAATAAAAAAGATAGTATGCCAAGAAGAATGGAGGCTTAAAATAGCCCAGCTACCAGTTTGAGGTCAAGTTGAAGCATACAGTGTGAATCAAAGAGTAGGTGGTAGTTCTTCCTTTTAGGACCTTTGTAACTCCTGTGTGTTCTGTTTCAAAGGTTCTCTCTGCTATACTTCACATGTCTGGTTCTAGCCAGATGTCATGTGTGTAGAAAATCATACAACCTAATTTAGCTACTTAGTCAACTCTAGCAGACAACACTATTTTCATCTGGGAACAACGCTTACTAAAGTGTTTTTAATTTTTTTCTTGGATTATCTGTTTGTTTACTGACTATTTCTCTCCAATAATTTCCTGGAACAGGTACCCTGTTTTGTTTACCACGGTACTTCTACTGTCAAGAATTCTACCTGCCATATGATAAGGTAGACACTCAATAAATATTTGAAGACTCAATGAAGTATGTTAGATGTGAAAATAAGGAATAGGACATGAAGGGGATTATAAACTATGATAAGTATTGCCTGTATTCTCTAGGTGGAGAGAAACCATTGATGGTTAAGTAGAAAAAAAAATGGTTTCCTGTTAGAAGGTCATTCTCATAATTATGTTGGGTACACATTAGAGAAGAATGCAACTAATGTGGAATTCACCGAAGTGACTAAACCAGAACATCTACAATGAGGAAAGAGAAGAGGTGACTGATAAAATCAGTTGAATTAAAAGGGTCCAGGGATGAGGAGTAGCCCCGATGGGGAAGGAATAGACTAGGCTAACTCTGGGTTTTATGATTTCTACATAACACATGTATTTGATCATTAAGTTTTCTACATGTTAAGGTAGTCAGAAGTGCCAAATGAAGGGCAGAGTAGGAAAAAATGAAAACAGAGGAGAAGTTGTGGCAATGAAGAAGTCATTGGCAACATTACAGAGCAGAGAAGGGGATAGCCTTCAGGAGCTATCAACAATAAATGGAGAGTGATGGCAGTGGGTGTCCATTTCTCTCTTCACTGTCAGTTCCTTCCTGCATATCAAGGGGGCTTGCACAAAGGGACACCACAGTTCACAGGACCAAGTTCAGTCCACACCCCTCACAGAAAGCCTTTCCTGGTCACCACTCAAG
>NW_007227313.1:0-957 GCF_000164805.1 Carlito syrichta
AAGTCATGAATAGCATCTTCACACAGTTTTCTCCAGTAGGAATTTATTATTTTGGATTTGATGTCTCTCACAATTTTTTTTCTATAACAACGATGTTGTCTTCAATGGTATAATCCTTACAGACTTTCAAGATTTTCTATTGTGTTTCTCTTTCATAGTGTTGACAATTTTTTCCATAGAATACCTTGTATAATAAGCATTAGAGGTCTTTATGACTCCCTGAGGTAGAGATTAAATTAGAGAGATTGTCTTTGGGTGCAAGCAGACCACTTCATTACCTCCAGGGTTGAACTCATGGAATTGTAGCTCTCCAGAGACATTATCCAATTAAAAAAAAAATTATTGAAAAGGTAGTTACTTACTGGTCAGGTAAATCCTGATGAAAATAAGTAAAAGGGGCAAACCATTATTGGAACCAATCCAGAAAAAGTGTTCTCATCATCCTTGACTTCTTGTTTGTTTTTTTTTTTTCTTTTAATTTTTTAATTTTATTTTAAATATGTGGAGTACAATTCAGGGTTAGATATACAAATGTTCATTATGCAGATACCCTTGTTGATAAGATGTGCCCCCCTCTCCCCTGAAAATTTCCCACTACTGTCAATTCCTTTCCTATAGTATTACAATAGTTGTTCAAGGTCCACTTATGAGTGAGAACATGTGATACTCGGTTCTTTGTTTCTGTGATAGATCACTCAATATTATAGCCTGTAAGTTCAGTCAAGTTGCTGCAAAGTTAATAATTTTGTCCTTCTTTATGGCTGTGTAATATTCCATTGTATATATGTACAACATTTAAAAAAAATCTAGTAGGACTTCTTGCTATTCAACTGAAAGACTGACCGCTGGTTTTATAGTTTCCCTTCAAGACTCATGGGTTAGCAGTTTTATAAGTTAGGGCAGTCCTGATTATAAACCTGACTACATTTGGACAAAAAGGTGGTAAGCTTATCTCTT
>NW_007227314.1:0-789 GCF_000164805.1 Carlito syrichta
AAATAAGTAAAAGGGGCAAACCATTATTGGAACCAATCCAGAAAAAGTGTTCTCATCATCCTTGACTTCTTGTTTGTTTTTTTTTTTTCTTTTAATTTTTTAATTTTATTTTAAATATGTGGAGTACAATTCAGGGTTAGATATACAAATGTTCATTATGCAGATACCCTTGTTGATAAGATGTGCCCCCCTCTCCCCTGAAAATTTCCCACTACTGTCAATTCCTTTCCTATAGTATTACAATAGTTGTTCAAGGTCCACTTATGAGTGAGAACATGTGATACTCGGTTCTTTGTTTCTGTGATAGATCACTCAATATTATAGCCTGTAAGTTCAGTCAAGTTGCTGCAAAGTTAATAATTTTGTCCTTCTTTATGGCTGTGTAATATTCCATTGTATATATGTACAACATCTAAAAAAAATCTAGTAGGACTTCTTGCTATTCAACTGAAAGACTGACCGCTGGTTTTATAGTTTCCCTTCAAGACTCATGGGTTAGCAGTTTTATAAGTTAGGGCAGTCCTGATTATAAACCTGACTACATTTGGACAAAAAGGTGGTAAGCTTATCTCTTTCAGTTTTAAATCCTGCTGCTTGTTTCTCTTCCATACTAATAAATGTCTGTCATGGCATTTTTTTCCCCAGAACAGGTCACTTTTATCTATATCAAAAGCTGTTTAAGATGATGTGCTTTCTCCTCAGTGATTTTCTTATGGTATATGGGGACTTGTCTGGTACCGCTTGGTTGGCAGAAGTTGCTTCTCTTGCTGTCTTGACTTTTTTTTTTTT
>NW_007227315.1:0-535 GCF_000164805.1 Carlito syrichta
TGAGTGAGAACATGTGATACTCGGTTCTTTGTTTCTGTGATAGATCACTCAATATTATAGCCTGTAAGTTCAGTCAAGTTGCTGCAAAGTTAATAATTTTGTCCTTCTTTATGGCTGTGTAATATTCCATTGTATATATGTACAACATCTAAAAAAAATCTAGTAGGACTTCTTGCTATTCAACTGAAAGACTGACCGCTGGTTTTATAGTTTCCCTTCAAGACTCATGGGTTAGCAGTTTTATAAGTTAGGGCAGTCCTGATTATAAACCTGACTACATTTGGACAAAAAGGTGGTAAGCTTATCTCTTTCAGTTTTAAATCCTGCTGCTTGTTTCTCTTCCATACTAATAAATGTCTGTCATGGCATTTTTTTCCCCAGAACAGGTCACTTTTATCTATATCAAAAGCTGTTTAAGATGATGTGCTTTCTCCTCAGTGATTTTCTTATGGTATATGGGGACTTGTCTGGTACCGCTTGGTTGGCAGAAGTTGCTTCTCTTGCTGTCTTGACTTTTTTTTTTTTTTAAGGCAAA
>NW_007227316.1:0-1784 GCF_000164805.1 Carlito syrichta
ACAGTTTCACAAATGATATGCATGGTAGACCATAATGACCACAAGAAACAGTTTGGGAACATATAATTTTCAAGCATATCATTGTTTTGGAAATTTACATCTCCCACAAAAAGCAAATCAGATAAAAACAAATTGAACAAAGTGTGTTTTCTGTCTATTCTGAAACAGATACTACATTAAAAATAAACTAGAACAGAAGTTCTTTATTCTCTTTTATTACTAGACCATGTGTGATACAAACCTATATATTTGTGTATTAATAGGTTTGTGGCATTCCAAGTCGTAGGCACTTCCATAACTTAGGTCTAATGTTGCAAAAATTAATGGACGTTGAACTATCCTAAACTATAAACTCACGAGCACTTTTACTTTCAAAAAAAGCCATAATAGCAATAATAATAAATATTATGTAAGACTTTATATTTCAGAAATCAATCAAAGTATTAAATCTAAAATGCTTTTGTAAACATCTATAGATGTATTCCTACAAACACACTTTTAAAAACATAAACGAGGCCAGGCGCAGTGGCTAAAGCCTGTGATACAAGCACTTTGGGAGGACAAGGTGAGAGTATTGCCTGAGCCCACAAGACCAGCATGGACAACTTGGCAAGACCTCTTCTCCACAATTAATCAAAAACAGTCGGGCATGGTAGCACACGCCTATAGTTCAGCTACTTGGAAGGCTGAGGCAGAAGGATCTCTGGAGTCCAGCGTGTCGCCGCTGGGATGACGGTGAGCATGCCACTGCACCCCAGGCTGGGCAATGGAGTGAGACTCCAACTCACTATATATTGGGTAATACTAATTTTACACAAAGCCACAAATAGTTCAAAAACAACGAATTCAAAGACCTGTAAAATGGAGCACTCTGATATCTTTTAAATGAGGACTAACTTTACCCAATATCAAGGTGTTTTGCGAAATTAAGATTCTGCAATGTTTTAGCAACATGAAATTAAAGCATCCCAATTTCTGCTTAGTAGAGAATGTTATTGCCATCTTCCCCTCCAACAGTGTAAAGAGAGAAAAACAATTACTCTAATCACCTTGGTAAAATCTGTAGTTCAGCGAATTTCATAATCTAGGGTTGTCACATACAGTCACTCAGCTTGGCCACTGCTCAATTCTAGAGAGTGTTGTTCACATAGATGGGAATGTGAATTGGACCCCCTGGGAGTCATGCAACAACACTGTATAAACTAGGAAACATACTATTTACCCTAAGTTTTCTTACAAGGAAGCATCAACCTTATTCTCTCATCCGTCAATTACTACGGATCTTAAAGGGTGGGGAGGGGAAGTACCAGCAATTAAGTAATGAGTAGGCAGAAATAAGAAAACATAATGAAGAAGAAAGGTGATAACCAGTAATATAACTGAAAGTAGTTTAAATCCCTTCACTGCTGTGGATTTTCGGCTTATATTCCCATCATATGCACTACCCATTCCAGCAACCACTAATAATCCGACCCAGCAAAAGCCAAGTGTTAAATGAGGTTCTATTTGGGATTATAAACAAATAACAAAGACATTGTAGTCATATTCTCATTTTCTCCCTTCTCTCCCTTTCTCTCATCCCCCTCAGCCCTAGGGAGCATTTTTCCATAGTCAAGTCTCCCACTGAGGAGTTTACTCTGTTTCAAAATTAAAACATTTTTGTTTAGAAAATTTTTAATGTAGCATAAATATTTTTCTAAATTTTTTTAAAAATCCATCTCAAAGCCGGGCTCGGTGGCTCAGCCTGTAATACCGCGCTTTGGGAGGCCGAGGTGAGTGGATTG
>NW_007227317.1:0-739 GCF_000164805.1 Carlito syrichta
CAAAAAAAGCCATAATAGCAATAATAATAAATATTATGTAAGACTTTATATTTCAGAAATCAATCAAAGTATTAAATCTAAAAATGCTTTGTAAACATCTATAGATGTATTCCTACAAACACACTTTTAAAAACATAAACGAGGCCAGGCGCAGTGGCTAAAGCCTGTGATACAAGCACTTTGGGAGGACAAGGTGAGAGTATTGCCTGAGCCCACAAGACCAGCATGGACAACTTGGCAAGACCTCTTCTCCACAATTAATCAAAAACAGTCGGGCATGGTAGCACACGCCTATAGTTCAGCTACTTGGAAGGCTGAGGCAGAAGGATCTCTGGAGTCCAGCGTGTCGCCGCTGGGATGACGGTGAGCATGCCACTGCACCCCAGGCTGGGCAATGGAGTGAGACTCCAACTCACTATATATTGGGTAATACTAATTTTACACAAAGCCACAAATAGTTCAAAAACAACGAATTCAAAGACCTGTAAAATGGAGCACTCTGATATCTTTTAAATGAGGACTAACTTTACCCAATATCAAGGTGTTTTGCGAAATTAAGATTCTGCAATGTTTTAGCAACATGAAATTAAAGCATCCCAATTTCTGCTTAGTAGAGAATGTTATTGCCATCTTCCCCTCCAACAGTGTAAAGAGGGAAAAACAATTACTCTAATCACCTTGGTAAAATCTGTAGTTCAGCGAATTTCATAATCTAGGGTTGTCACATACAGTCACTCAG
>NW_007227318.1:0-614 GCF_000164805.1 Carlito syrichta
AGTTTTGCTCAGGAATTGGATGCCAGTTGCAATTCCATGAGGGTGTGTCCTTCATTTTTTAAGATTCTTATGGTTCGAGGTTTTACATTTAGGTCTCTGATCCATTTGGAGTTAATTTTTGTGTATGGGGATAGATAGGGGTCCTGTTTCAATCTTCTGCATGTGGAATGCTCCCCACATCATTTTATGAAGGTAACATCACATTGATACCTAAGCCAGGTAAAGATCCAACAAAAAAAGAGAACTACAGGCCAATATCTTTGATGAACATAGACACTAAAATTCTCAACAAGATCCTAGCAAACCGGATTCAACAACACATCTCAAAAATCATCCATTATGACCAAGTGGACTTCATCCCTGGGATGCAAGGCTGGTTCAACATTCGTAAAACAATAAATGTAATTAAATACATCAACAGATATCAAAACAAAAACCACATGATTATATCATTAGATGCAGAAAAAGCTTTTGATAAAATCCAGCACCCCTTCTTGATAAAAACCCTCGAACATCTAGGCATACGGGGAACATACCTCAACGTAGCAAAAGCCATCTACAAGAAACCCACAGCCAGCATACTCCTAAATGGACAAAAATTGGAACCATTTCCG
>NW_007227319.1:0-802 GCF_000164805.1 Carlito syrichta
CCTTATGTTCTTCAGAGTCCTGTGATCGCCTCCCTTGTCCAGAGGGCACGTTACTTTTCTCTTATCTTGCAGTGTTTGTTTCTAAAGAGAACTGAAAACAAACTTTTAGTAATGTTTCCCAGGCCCCTCAAGGTTGCTTTCTGTTTCAGCTGATCTGTCATAAAAGTGTCTGATTATTATATTATGAGTTCAGTGAAAACCTACTCTATAAATGTTAATTTAGAGTTATAAGTTTATAGTTTTAACTATAGAATTAAGACTTAACATTAACCTTTATTCTAAGTTAGTGAAAACAGTGTTATAAATCACCTACAAACCCCTAGATAAGTGTTAGAACTTATAATGAATTCATAATGAACTACTATAAACTTGTGCTTCTAAAAATCCTTATGTCTAAACACTAAATTACACAATTATAAATCAAATAAGGAGTGAATATACTTATATCATTTATTACTTAAGCAATATCTAGTAACTTATAACCAAGTGAAAGAAAGCATTCTTGATATGCCTGAGTTTAACCCTTGCATATGTTAGAAAAGGCCAAGTGGTATAGTGGGAAAAATGGAAAAATAAACCATGATATTTCCAAGTTAGCTGTGATTCTTCGCATAAACATGC
This sequence comes from Carlito syrichta, assembly GCF_000164805.1. Classification (NCBI taxonomy): domain Eukaryota; kingdom Metazoa; phylum Chordata; class Mammalia; order Primates; family Tarsiidae; genus Carlito; species Carlito syrichta. The sequence goes on from NW_007227319.1 coordinate 622, forward strand.
CATCTTCTTCTTCCACGACTGCACAGAATTTCTTCAGCTGTATCAACAGCAAAGATGGAAGACAGAAGGGCCTCAGCTGCCCGGACTCGCTTTGCGGCTGGGGGGTCCTCAGCGCACCTGGACTTTGTCATCAGCGGGCCTCCAAGGCTGGCTCCCAACAGACAGTCATACTGGACTGTGA
>NW_007227320.1:0-1090 GCF_000164805.1 Carlito syrichta
GAGTCACAGTGTGAGTGAACCTTGGTTGACTGAGATATCATCTTGTTTTCTTCCTTAGGGTTTCTGTTTTCACCGCCTCATGGTCCCAGACCCACTTTTCCTTGTCTTCGGGAGCCTGGAGTCGTAGGAGGGAAAGGGAAAGGAAGCAGCTGACAGTCTCCACGAGACTACCTCACTGAGGATTCTGTCTCAACTGGAACATGACCAAGACACTCAATCACGAGGCCGCCACGGGGCAGGTTTGCATTGCAGCTCCCCAGTTAAAGTCAAAGTGCCCTCTTCTTTAGTTACTTCTCTGGCATAAGGGCATCTTCCAGTGCTTCCCAAATCACTCAGACTATCATTTTGGCACTCTTATTTCCCGGGGTACACAGGCCATCCCCCTACTATCAGCCCATCTTCTAGAGAGTATGTGGTCAAGAGTCCAGAGCTGTGCTCTTTTCTATCAGACAGGAAGGGATTCCTAGGAAAAGTGCCTAAAGTTAAGTCTTCTCTTGTGTGCATGCCCTTATCAAAGTATCTGTCACAGCATTGTGTTGAAGTTAACCCAGTTTTTCCATTCAATGTCTACATTATTTGCAGACAGTCACTAGATCTTAGCATACTTTTTTAAGGGCTATACATTTGTGTGTCATTTGAATTGAATTTAAGTGAGAGACGTGATCCTGAGGAATTATAAACTCTGAGATATGCCTGCTATATTTTATATTATCAAAACAGAAAATGCTCCTAAAAGTCTTGCACCAAAAATGTAAAGCAATTTCAAACATGAATTTTCTAGAATCTTGAATTTTAAATGTTAAAAAGAAAACATCATTTCTTCTTCCTTAGTATTGCTGTCATTAAATTTTTCAATATTGTGTACATGTCTCAATGTCAATATATATTCAGATTCTAATTCTCTGACTTAAGTTATTGTTGCTTTATCCAATTGCCATCATGACTACCTCACTAAAACAGAAAATCTTTTCATTTTAAAGTAAATATGGTTGTACCAAATAGGATAATAAAAGATGTGAGTGCTTGGATAATCAGTGGTTAGGAAGGAGAAGTGCATAATATTTTCTATATTAATCATGACTTAAAGAGA
>NW_007227321.1:0-1100 GCF_000164805.1 Carlito syrichta
GTGCCCTCTTCTTTAGTTACTTCTCTGGCATAAGGGCATCTTCCAGTGCTTCCCAAATCACTCAGACTATCATTTTGGCACTCTTATTTCCCGGGGTACACAGGCCATCCCCCTACTATCAGCCCATCTTCTAGAGAGTATGTGGTCAAGAGTCCAGAGCTGTGCTCTTTTCTATCAGACAGGAAGGGATTCCTAGGAAAAGTGCCTAAAGTTAAGTCTTCTCTTGTGTGCATGCCCTTATCAAAGTATCTGTCACAGCATTGTGTTGAAGTTAACCCAGTTTTTCCATTCAATGTCTACATTATTTGCAGACAGTCACTAGATCTTAGCATACTTTTTTAAGGGCTATACATTTGTGTGTCATTTGAATTGAATTTAAGTGAGAGACGTGATCCTGAGGAATTATAAACTCTGAGATATGCCTGCTATATTTTATATTATCAAAACAGAAAATGCTCCTAAAAGTCTTGCACCAAAAATGTAAAGCAATTTCAAACATGAATTTTCTAGAATCTTGAATTTTAAATGTTAAAAAGAAAACATCATTTCTTCTTCCTTAGTATTGCTGTCATTAAATTTTTCAATATTGTGTACATGTCTCAATGTCAATATATATTCAGATTCTAATTCTCTGACTTAAGTTATTGTTGCTTTATCCAATTGCCATCATGACTACCTCACTAAAACAGAAAATCTTTTCATTTTAAAGTAAATATGGTTGTACCAAATAGGATAATAAAAGATGTGAGTGCTTGGATAATCAGTGGTTAGGAAGGAGAAGTGCATAATATTTTCTATATTAATCATGACTTAAAGAGACAATAAAGTCTTGAAACTAAGCAACTGAGTAATTGAGTAGCAGAATACAAATTACTTTGAGTAAAAAAGCTAGTCATATCATTTTTTGTCTTAGATCATTAATCTTAGGGTATTCTTACTTATGCTTTATATTAATAATAGAAGGTCTAATGGTAATACAAGCAAAATAAATTCAGTTCTTTTTGGTGATTCTTGATGGCTCCTTGATTTCAGAGTAGACGGATCTCCTTAGATTATAATGTTCTGTGAAATTGACCATGCCTATAAGCTTCCAATGCTAA
>NW_007227322.1:0-706 GCF_000164805.1 Carlito syrichta
TAATAAAGTCTTGAAACTAAGCAACTGAGTAATTGAGTAGCAGAATACAAATAACTTGAGTAAAAAAGCTAGTCATATCATTTTTTGTCTTAGATCATTAATCTTAGGGTATTCTTACTTATGCTTTATATTAATAATAGAAGGTCTAATGGTAATACAAGCAAAATAAATTCAGTTCTTTTTGGTGATTCTTGATGGCTCCTTGATTTCAGAGTAGACGGATCTCCTTAGATTATAATGTTCTGTGAAATTGACCATGCCTATAAGCTTCCAATGCTAACCAAGTGTATTCATTTATCTAATACTGCCCCAAACCACATGCTTGTCTGCAAGTACACATAAAGAATCTCCAGGGGCACAGCTTTTATTTTCTTTAATATGACAGAACTTAATTCTCTCTTTAAAAGTAGACAAAGTTTTCTGCACATTTATTTTATATCCTGAGACTTTGCCAAAGTTCTTTATCAGTGTGAGGAGGTTTTTGACAGATTCTCTTGGGTTTTCAAGGTACATGATCATGTCATCTGCAAAGAGAGATAGCGTGACTTCCTCTTTTCTTATTTGGATACCCCTGATTGCCTTCTCTTCTCTGATTGCTCTAGCCAGGATTTCTAATACTATACTGAACAGGAGGGGTGAGAGTGGGCATCCTTGTCTTGTTCCAGTTTTCAGGGGAAATGGTTCCAGTTTGGGTCCGTTTAGGTAT
>NW_007227323.1:0-726 GCF_000164805.1 Carlito syrichta
TGTAAACTGTCAACTTCAGAAGAGGAGTTTTAGATAAGACTCTTTTCCATTTCCATGAAATAGCCAGTCTCTGGGCCATTTGGCCTTTCTTAAACAAAACCTGCCTGGCGCCTGGGTGGGTCTTTAAAGTTGCAACTTGCCTTTCAAAAGGAAATACCTTTAACTGCTATCAACTCCTTTCCTGCCCTGGGCTAGTGATTGCCATGAGGCCAACTGCTGATCCTGATCCTGAACCAGCTACATGTTTCTGTGTTTATTCACTCAATCATACTAGAAATATATATTTGAGCATTTGCTGCATCCTGCCACATAGGTTCTGGATTAAGATGGCTGACACAGATAGAGTGAGTTTCTCTTACAGAGTAAGCCAAGATAGAATTTTCCTAGCACCTAGAGTGGAATGGCTCCAGCAGCACACCACACAAGTCTCCAAAGGAGTGATAATAAATACTTAGAGTAAAGAAGAAGAAAAAACTCCACTAACCTGGACTAGAATTGTCCAAACTTATACTTGTATCACTACCATCTACCACAGCCTCCAGACATAGTGAGGAAGGTGAGTGATGGGAATCTGGGAGTTTTGTGCTCCTGCCACAAACTTACTGGGCTCCCTGAGCCCTGTGGGACTTAGCCCTTCATGGGAAACTATCTTCCCCACAGTCATGCTCTGCATGGAGTGGTGCAAGAAAAAAGCCTTGTGCAGTGTCAGCTGCCATTTTCCAGGAA
>NW_007227324.1:0-593 GCF_000164805.1 Carlito syrichta
CTATCAACTCCTTTCCTGCCCTGGGCTAGTGATTGCCATGAGGCCAACTGCTGATCCTGATCCTGAACCAGCTACATGTTTCTGTGTTTATTCACTCAATCATACTAGAAATATATATTTGAGCATTTGCTGCATCCTGCCACATAGGTTCTGGATTAAGATGGCTGACACAGATAGAGTGAGTTTCTCTTACAGAGTAAGCCAAGATAGAATTTTCCTAGCACCTAGAGTGGAATGGCTCCAGCAGCACACCACACAAGTCTCCAAAGGAGTGATAATAAATACTTAGAGTAAAGAAGAAGAAAAAACTCCACTAACCTGGACTAGAATTGTCCAAACTTATACTTGTATCACTACCATCTACCACAGCCTCCAGACATAGTGAGGAAGGTGAGTGATGGGAATCTGGGAGTTTTGTGCTCCTGCCACAAACTTACTGGGCTCCCTGAGCCCTGTGGGACTTAGCCCTTCATGGGAAACTATCTTCCCCACAGTCATGCTCTGCATGGAGTGGTGCAAGAAAAAAGCCTTGTGCAGTGTCAGCTGCCATTTTCCAGGAACTCAACCTTTGCAGGTTGGAGGAGCTGCTTTCC
>NW_007227325.1:0-1079 GCF_000164805.1 Carlito syrichta
AACTGCTGATCCTGATCCTGAACCAGCTACATGTTTCTGTGTTTATTCACTCAATCATACTAGAAATATATATTTGAGCATTTGCTGCATCCTGCCACATAGGTTCTGGATTAAGATGGCTGACACAGATAGAGTGAGTTTCTCTTACAGAGTAAGCCAAGATAGAATTTTCCTAGCACCTAGAGTGGAATGGCTCCAGCAGCACACCACACAAGTCTCCAAAGGAGTGATAATAAATACTTAGAGTAAAGAAGAAGAAAAAACTCCACTAACCTGGACTAGAATTGTCCAAACTTATACTTGTATCACTACCATCTACCACAGCCTCCAGACATAGTGAGGAAGGTGAGTGATGGGAATCTGGGAGTTTTGTGCTCCTGCCACAAACTTACTGGGCTCCCTGAGCCCTGTGGGACTTAGCCCTTCATGGGAAACTATCTTCCCCACAGTCATGCTCTGCATGGAGTGGTGCAAGAAAAAAGCCTTGTGCAGTGTCAGCTGCCATTTTCCAGGAACTCAACCTTTGCAGGTTGGAGGAGCTGCTTTCCAACCAGCTTGGGAGGGAACTGCCCCAAAGACAAACTCTGCAGCTGCACAGACAGTTCCTGGCTGGGTGGGTTGCCTGAGAACATCTGAGACCCTGAGGCCAGCTGGGCCTTGACATTCAGATCACAGATTGCCTGAAGCCCAGGTGAGAACCTGGAGGGATGTTGTCATAGCAATCTTTCACCCCCTGTGTAAACACTTCTGAGCCTCCGCTGCACAACAGTATTACCCCAGTGGCCTGGGACTCCCTGTAATTCCCATTGGGGTAGCTAGGAGTACAAACTTGTGGGTGTCTTCAGCTTCATTCCCCTGTACTATCTTTGATGGCTCAAAGCAGACAGAAATCTTGAGAAATCCTCAGAGCCCTGTTCTTGGCCTTGGCTGGCTGAGCATTTCTTTGAACCAACACTTGCCAAGGAGAAACCCTACAGCCACAATCATAGTTGGCTATATTCCACAAGCACTACCTCCTGGCCAGAGGTCTACACTATGAGGTCAACCACATCACATAACATACCTCAGCTTTGGGGAAG
>NW_007227326.1:0-868 GCF_000164805.1 Carlito syrichta
GTTGTTGTTGGAGGCTTTGTCAAAGATGAGTTGGTTGAGAAATTGAGATTTTGCTTCTGGTATCGCTATCCTGTTCCATTGGTCCATATGCCTGTTCTTGTACAAATACCAGGCTGTTCTAATTATTGTAGCCTTATAGTAAAGTTTGAAGTCTGGAAGTGTGATAATTTTTTGTATGCTAAAGAAAATAATATGTATTCTTTATCTGCTGGATGAAATGCTCTGTAAATATCTGTTATGTACATTTGGTCTAGTGTGCAGTTTAAATACAATGTTTCTTTGTTAACTTTCTGTCTAGTTTTCTGTCTAGGTCATCTGTCTAACACTGAGAATGGGGTGTGGAATGCCCCACGTATTATTGTATCAAAATCTATCTCTTACTATAGATATGATAATAGTTGCTCTGTATACTTGGGTGCTCCGGTGCTGGGTGCATATGTATTTAGAAGCATTATATTTTCTTACTGAGTTGATACCTTTGTCATTATATAATGACCTCCTTTTTCGTTGTTTTGGGATTAAGTCTGTTTTATCAATATAAGTATAGCTACCTCTGCTTGCTTTTGGCTTCAATTTGCATAGAGTATCTTTTTCCATTCCATTATTTTTAGTGTATATATGTTTTTACAGATTAGATGAGTTTCTTTCTGTAGACAGAACATAATCAAGTCATTTAAAACTTTTATTTAGCCATTCTATATATTTTAGGTGGAAAGTTTAGTCTGTTTATATCTAAGGTTATTATTGATATATGAGGACTTATTCCTGACATTTTATTATTTGATTTCATGTTGTTTTCTTTTTTTTCTTTTTTGAGTTGGGGTCTCACTCTGTTGCCCAGACTGGAGTGCAGTGGCCGCTCCCGGCC
>NW_007227327.1:0-544 GCF_000164805.1 Carlito syrichta
ATCGTGTGCTACCAAGCTTGGCTCATTTTAAAAATCCTTTTGTAAAGACCAGGTCTTGCTCGAGCTGGTCATGAACTCTTGAATTCAAGCAATCCTCCTGCCTTAACTAAATTGTGAAGGTCTTCAGAATAACATCAAGTTTTCTCAGACCGGCTTATTAGTTGAGGCGGGCCAACTGCTATAATACACAACTTTGAAATTTTAAAGTGTAAAATTTGGATTAAAAATCTGAAACAAAAATTTGCTACTTGTATGATAGCCTTGGTTTGCTTGACTGATACTACAGAACAGCTTTCTCTTCCGCAAGCAGCAATTTAGGATCTAGATTCTTCTCTTGATAATTTGACTTCTCCATTCAGTGGCTGCAAGGGGAAATAAGAGAGAAAGAATTGTGAGGGGAGAAGGTGTCAAAGGGCCAGCTTTGGAAGAGGGATTCGTCATTTCTATTCAGATTTCATTGACCAGAGCCCAGTCATGAGTCTCTATTCAGGTGGAAAAGCAGTTCTAATACGTGTCCACCAGTGTACTAGGAAGGAAAAAAAGT
>NW_007227328.1:0-826 GCF_000164805.1 Carlito syrichta
CTGGTCATGAACTCTTGAATTCAAGCAATCCTCCTGCCTTAACTAAATTGTGAAGGTCTTCAGAATAACATCAAGTTTTCTCAGACCGGCTTATTAGTTGAGGCGGGCCAACTGCTATAATACACAACTTTGAAATTTTAAAGTGTAAAATTTGGATTAAAAATCTGAAACAAAAATTTGCTACTTGTATGATAGCCTTGGTTTGCTTGACTGATGCTACAGAACAGCTTTCTCTTCCGCAAGCAGCAATTTAGGATCTAGATTCTTCTCTTGATAATTTGACTTCTCCATTCAGTGGCTGCAAGGGGAAATAAGAGAGAAAGAATTGTGAGGGGAGAAGGTGTCAAAGGGCCAGCTTTGGAAGAGGGATTCGTCATTTCTATTCAGATTTCATTGACCAGAGCCCAGTCATGAGTCTCTATTCAGGTGGAAAAGCAGTTCTAATACGTGTCCACCAGTGTACTAGGAAGGAAAAAAAGTGGATTGGTGAATAACTAACTAGTTGTTGTTGACACGGTTGCCAGGTGAATCTGTTTTTATTAATCAAATGATTGCTAAACTATTAAGAAAAAAATTATGTAGCCTTCAAGAGTGTATACAAAGTTCTCAAAGATTCTTAGAATTGGCAAACTACTATAATTTGACATATTGAGTTTTGGAAATGAAGCTAAATATACAGAAGTATATTAATGCTTAAAATACACAAAGGTTGATATACCAGAATTATGACTCTGATAATATATTAAGATTTTTCTGTGGCAATGAGGGTCTGACAATTAAGACTGCGAGCTCATCCTAGAAAAGTACTGCATACCTCAATGCTGAA
>NW_007227329.1:0-807 GCF_000164805.1 Carlito syrichta
AATTAAATTTGCAGAGGTGGCATCACAGAGCAAGAAAGGAATGCTTTTTAGTCAAGCACCTGAGGGTTAGGTTAAGGGCTGGAAGACAGGGAAAATCTGAGGGTTGTTTGAAAAACCTACACCTGTGTCGCAAGCTTATTCTGAGGAAGAGGTTAAGCAACAATGGCAGGGTTTAATGCAGAAAGATATCTTTTAAGAGTATAAGTAGCACCAGGGATTGATGAGGGTGACTATATTTATAGTTAATTCACCTTAGTGTTCAAGGGTACAGCAGGATATTGAGTACTTTTTCCTTCCCTAGAAGACCCCATTGTTCCAAATTGAGGAATTTATCTTGGTTTTTCTTTTGTAAATTGCAATTTTCCATTTTTTTAAACCAGTGTTCCCTCTGTTAATAATATTTATAAGTGTACTTGTCAGCAGGAGATTGGGGAATGAACTCTCTAGCTGTTTGATCTATAGACCCACAAGTTCTCTTTGGATCTTGTCTCATTTTTGTTCTAAAGCCCTGTCAAAATGTTCTGCCAGGTGTTATAGTTTGCTAATGGGGCTATTTCCCATTCTATTGTCTACTTTTATGTTTATCGCAGCATTGTTCACAATAGCAAGAACCTGGAACCAACCATGCTGTCCGTCAAAAGAGGACTGGATTAAAAAAATGTGGTACATATACATGATGGAATACTATCCAGCCATAAAAAAGAACAAAATTATGAATTTCACAACAACCTGGATGGAACCAGTGTCTACTGAGTGACCTCTCACAGAAACAAAGATCTGAGTATCACATGTTCTCACTCATATAGT
>NW_007227330.1:0-681 GCF_000164805.1 Carlito syrichta
TTTTTTTTTCCATTGTTTCAATAGCTTAGGGAGTACAAATAGTTTTGGTCTGTGTTTTTAATGTACCCACTACTCCCACCTGTGCACATTATACCAGACAGGTGATATTTTTCATCCTTCCACTCTGGGCCTCTTTTTTAAGGGAACTTAATCTTGTTCATGGGAGTGTGCCTTCATTACTTAATTACCTACCCAAAGATTCCACCTCCTAACACCATCATTTGGCGGTTAGAATTTAAGCATATGAATTGCGGGGGTCACAAACATGCCATAGCACTTTGATTTTTAATTTTAAGATGTATTTTTCAGCTTAAAAATAAGTAACTATAGAAACAAGAAACAAAAAGAGACCAAGGTAACAGGTTGAAATTTCAGGAGAAGAGGATAGAAGACTGGAGGCAAAAAGAGAAAAAGGAGGGCAACCCCTTAAGGTCCGCTCCCATTGTGGGAGCTTTTCTGTGTTCTCATCAAATCCTGCTTTCAAAAAAAAAGAGAGAGAGAGAAACAGTAAACTCTTAGGAACAGAAGAACTCGTGACTTCAGTTCACAGACATTTCCTGAGTGCACTAGGCCGTGTGCACAATCCTGAAGAAATAAGAATCAAGAAGACAGTCACGATCTGCGATCTCATGGATCTTGGAAGATTTTGAGAGAGCCAGACACTGAGCAACCAAATATAAG
>NW_007227331.1:0-2046 GCF_000164805.1 Carlito syrichta
ATTACCTACCCAAAGATTCCACCTCCTAACACCATCATTTGGCGGTTAGAATTTAAGCATATGAATTGCGGGGGTCACAAACATGCCATAGCACTTTGATTTTTAATTTAAGATGTATTTTTCAGCTTAAAAATAAGTAACTATAGAAACAAGAAACAAAAAGAGACCAAGGTAACAGGTTGAAATTTCAGGAGAAGAGGATAGAAGACTGGAGGCAAAAAGAGAAAAAGGAGGGCAACCCCTTAAGGTCCGCTCCCATTGTGGGAGCTTTTCTGTGTTCTCATCAAATCCTGCTTTCAAAAAAAAAGAGAGAGAGAGAAACAGTAAACTCTTAGGAACAGAAGAACTCGTGACTTCAGTTCACAGACATTTCCTGAGTGCACTAGGCCGTGTGCACAATCCTGAAGAAATAAGAATCAAGAAGACAGTCACGATCTGCGATCTCATGGATCTTGGAAGATAATGAGAGAGCCAGACACTGAGCAACCAAATATAAGAAAATAGGCAGAGTTGCAATCTTAGAAAGAAGCAGGGACACAAACCTCCTCTAAGCTGGGAAGGAGAAACGAGGAAGAGCAATATGTATTGGGTTTCTGAGGCAAGGGGACACAGAAGTTTAGGGAGATCATGGATCACAACTTTTTATCATCTGCTAAGAATAAGAGGCATCAATTTACAATTGGAACCCCAAAAAAGAAGAAAATTTTTAAATTACAACTCCAAGGACAAAATAAGGATGAGTACCGGCATTGAGGATCCAGTGGAAGCAGGAGAACATGAGACTATATTCGTACCTGTTTCAAACCATCTGGGAGTTTTCTCAAACCTGATTTGTGCATAAAGCCTACCAGAGACCAAATAAATCAGAGCCCCTGGTGGTGAGCCAAGGAGCTACATTTTTTTCTTAATTTATTCAGGAAATTCCTATGCACACCAAAATTCAAGAAGCACTGATGCAATTGGGCTAATCTTTGCTGTTCCAAGTTTCTCTGTTGAAATTCTGCATCAGATTTCATAATAATTTAAATTTCTTCTAAAGAATTTGCTTTTGAATATTTTTCATTGAATCTATTGGCACAAATCTTTAAGGTTATACTTTCCCTTCTTCATCTCAACACTTTTAAAAAGAATTTTATCTATTATTTTTTCTCTTTAAATTGTTGCAAGTAAGAAGGAATAAGAAGCTAATTCCTTCATCAGTGGCTACAAAAGGTTCTATATGTGTAAAAGCATTTTCTTTTTTACTTCTCAATGTAAAAAAAAAAAGACCTATTTTAGAAGAATTTTTAAAAATGTATTCCAAGAATGAAGACTAGAAGATGCTTCCAAATAGTATATTTCTTTTAAGTGTTGGCTAAATTTATAGTTTTCCAGTTCTGATTCTTTCTGCATGTACCTTCTCTCGACACCTACCTTTAAGTGAAATCTAGGAAATTAAAGTTTATTAAATCTGGGCTCTACTGAAAAGCAACTGATAGTTAAGTGTGCGTGAGAAACATCAAGTAAGGAAAAGTTGACAAGAGTCCCTAGATGAAATCTTTGAAATTCACAGACAGCATCAAACACCACACAAAATGGATAATGTAATAGAGATCTACAGGGAATAGTCTCTTAGAAAACTTTTTTATGGTGATTAATATTCACCTTTTCCTTAAATAGCATTTGTTACAAGAAAATAAATTGTCTGATATACAAGTATAAATATAGATATACAGATATATATTTCTATTGAAACATGGGTTCCAACACACTTATAAATCTGTTCATGTTGAAAAGGAGAAGAATTTAAAAGTTTAATAAATTATTTTTTAAATCTACAGAAAATTTGGGTCATCAAATTTTTCCCCCAAAATATTTTTTTTGTTGTTTATTGTCGTATTTTAAATATTAATGACAATAATAATTTTTCTAGAATACCTAGAATTTTTTTTTTTTAGAGTTGTGGGGTACAAGTGAGAATTTACTACATAAGTAGGTTGCATGCAGATGGAGTTTGGATTTCTAGTGGACCATCTCTCCCCCAACAGTGGACCTCGTACCCAAAAT
>NW_007227332.1:0-988 GCF_000164805.1 Carlito syrichta
TTGCCATATGCCTCTCAACCCTTCTCCCTCCCTCCCCTAGTAGTGTCCTTCACTACCTTTCCCACCCTTGTGCTCATGTAACCAATGATTGGAGCCCTCTTGTGAGAACATGTCAACCTAAAATTTTAAAAACAGCATTCACTAGAAGAAATGTTTTTAACTTTTGCCATTAGGATATACTGCAAAAAGTATTTCCATAGAGCAGGACAATAGAGAAAACTAAATTCTGTTTTTTCGTTTTTTTGTTGGTTTTTTTTTGAGTCGGAGTCTTACTGTGTCTCCCAGGCTGGAGTACAGTAGCACGCTCACAGCCAGCGCCGACCTGAGGGGCTTCAGCAATCCTTCCACCTCAGCCTTCCAAGCAGCCATAACTACAGGTGCGCGGTACCATGCCCGGCTAATTTTCCATTTATTGTAGAGATGAGGTCTCGCCAAGTTGCTGGTACTGGTCTCAAACCCATGGGATCAGGCAATCCACTTGCCTTGGCCTCCCAAAGTGCTTGGATTACAGGCTAAGCCGCTAAGCCCGGCCTATATTTTCATTTAAAACTGTATCAGTCATTGTGAACAATTGACATAAGTAACATTTACGCGTTGTTTTATTTGTCAAAGTGTGTTTTCGGTTAAATAGACTTGTTTACTACTCTAAAAGCAAACCAGACTTGGATGTCCCTAGCCAACATTTATGTTAGTGTTTTAATACTGCTTATGGCCAATTTAAAGCTGACACATTTAAGCATCTAAAATAAAAATGTAATCCTAAGGTTCCTCAAGAGATAGACCACAGCCACAAAGAATTTTTCCTCTTGAGCCAACTCTCTATAGTTCACCACTTCTTAAATAGAAGACATAATAGCAGATTTAATCATTTTCACAAAGTCATTTCAGTCAAATGGGTGATCGTTTCATGTTTAAAGAATCTCCTTGTCGGTACCTACATAATGAACATTTGTATACCTAACCCTGAATCGTACCCCACATATTTAAT
>NW_007227333.1:0-696 GCF_000164805.1 Carlito syrichta
TCCTCTCAATTCCATTTCTTTCTCTCCATTCCATTCCATTCAATTCCTCTTTCTTCCATTACATTCCATTCCTCTCCATTCCATTCCATTCCAATCCAATCGATTCCATTCCATTCCATTGCATTCCTCTTCCTTCCAATCCATTCGTCTCCAATCAATTCCATTCCATTCCACTCCATTGCATTCCAGTTCTCTCCATTCCTCTCCATTCCGTTTCTCACCATCCCTCTCCTTTCCATTCCATACCATTCCTCTACACTCATCTCCTTTCCACTCCTCTCTATTCCAATCCATTCCATTCCACTCCATTTCTCTCCATTTCATTCCTTTTCGTTCCATTCATTTCCATTCCATTCCACTTCATTCCATTCCATTTCTTTCACTTTCTTTCCTCTCCATTCCATTCCATTCCTCTCCATTGCATATTCTTTCATTCCATAGCTTGCCATTACATTCCATTTTATTCCATTACATTCCATTATAATCCATTCCTCTCCATGATATTTCTCTCCATTCCATTCCATTCCATTGCTCTTCATTCCATTGCACAAAATTCCATTCCATTCCATTCAATTATAATCCTTTCCTCTCTTTTCCATTCTTTTCCATTCCATTCCTTTGCACTCCCTTCCGTTGCTCCTATTACCTCTCCATTCCATTCCATTCCATTTCATTGTCCTCCAGTCCATTTCATTC
>NW_007227334.1:0-2047 GCF_000164805.1 Carlito syrichta
GAGTACTGCAGAAAACGAGCTATACAGAGAAGCAGCTCCAGGAATCTGCACTGGCTCTTTGGCTCAATACCAAACTGTTCATGCTTATGATAAACCTCAAAAAGGAGAGGCCAAGGTGCTAAGAGCTGTAAATTAAAGAATTCCCAGAACTACTACAGAGCAAGGAATTGTCTGAGACCCTACTAGATACTATGGAGAAATCATAGACTTGTGCTACCTCTTGCCCCATGTCTGAGACTGAGTCATTCAACAGAGACCCTGGAAGAGTCATGCCTGAATAATAAGGTTAAACTAGCCCTAGAGTGATAACCAATCTAAACCTGACTGGAAAACACCTTAAACTAGCCTTAAAGGATAAGGTTGATCCACAAATAATTTATCTGCCTGCAAAACCTGTCTAATAATCTTAAAAGAAATATGACAAAAATCCAGCACTAAACAACCATGTTTAAAGTCAGTAGTCAGAAGTAGGAAAACATTTCCTATAAGTAGCAACAAAATCAATGAGTAAAAAACCAACTTAGAAAATGACAGAGATTATATAGAATTAGTAGACAAGAGCATTAAAGCAACTGTTGCTATACTACATATTGTCAAGGATTTAAAGGAAAATATGAACATCATGAGAAAAAATGAAAGTTATTAAAAAGAACCAAATAGGATTACAGAGGGGGAAAAAATACACTTTCTGAAATTTTCAGTGGATGGAATTAACACACTGCAGAAGAAAAGATTAGTCAATTTGAGACTACAGGAAAAAAGCAATCTAGTCGCAGCTTATGCCTGTAATCCCAGCACTTTGGGAGGCCAGGTAAAATGACTGCTTGAGCCTAGGAATTCTAGACCAGCCCACAAAACATAGTAAGACCTCATCTCGATAAATGAAAGAACGATAGAGAGAAATGAAGAACAAAGAGAAAAAACTAAAAAGAAAAAAGTGAACAGCTTTCAGTGACTTGTGGGATAATATCAAGTACCAGAAAAGAAGAGAAAGGAGGACAAGAAAATATTTGAAGATATAATGAACCAAAGTCTTCTAAATTTGATGACAATTATAAACTCACAGATGAAAGGACTCTAATAAGGATAAATACAAGGTAAGTCACACCCAGATACAATAAAATTCTGTGAAATTCAGTTATAAAAATCTTAAAAAGGAAGGCCGGGTATGGTGGCTCACGCCTATAATCCGAGCACTTTGGGAGGCTGAGGTGAGAGGATTGCCTGAGCCCATGGGTTCAAGGCCAGCCTGAACAACTTGGTGAGATGTTATCTCTTCAATAAATCAAAAAAATTAGCTGGGTGTGGTGGCATGTGCCTGTAGTTCCAGTTACCTGGAAGGCTGAGGCAGAAGAAATACCTGAGCCCAGCAGGTCGAGGCTGCGGTGACGGTGAGCATGCCACTGTACTCCAGCCTGAGCAACAGAATAAGAGTACTACTCAAAAAAAAAAGAAAGAAAGAAAAGCAGCCAGAGAACTGGAGTTTGATACAAATAAACTAAGGAATCTAAGTTTTAACAAGTAGATAAGAGAAATTGCAGGGCACAAATTTAGACATAGTTCATCAAATCTAGATTAAGGATCAGCTGGCTGAGAACGTATCAGTAATGATCTGTGAAGGGCACTAAAATAAGCCTGGAAATGCAAGAAAAATGGGGGAAAGATTTACTAGTATTCCTTAATGGGGCAGTCAACTATGTGGCAGAAAGAAACAGCTTGATCAAGCACCTAGGTTCAAAGTAAGTTCACCCCCATCACCACCCATTGCAAAGGACCATAAATTGCATCTAAAGAGGGTTGATCCAACTAATTGCAGAGCTTTTTGTTCACTGAATGGATATTCAAGTTTAAGAGCCTCAGCTAAACTACACAAGTCAAAACAAAGAGAAACTAGGTACTGCTACCTAATACTTTCTCCGTCAATGTCTTTTTCCTCTAGCAAATGTTGAATGTTCATTTAAAAAGTAACAATGTAGGCCAGGGTTCAGTGGCTCAGTCTGTAATCCCAGCACTTTGGGAGGCAGAGGCAAGTGAATTGCCTAAGCCC
>NW_007227335.1:0-774 GCF_000164805.1 Carlito syrichta
AAAGATGGCACAAACTTGATGCCATTCATCTTAAATGTTGGTAGAATCACCAGTGAAATTATCCAGGCTTGGAGTTTCTTTTTTGAACGGTTTAAACTATGCATTAAATTTCTTTAATTGAAATAGGACTATTCAGTTTTTTATTTCTTGAGTGAGTTTTGGTAGTTTGTGTCTTTCTAGAGATTGCTCTATGTCATCTAAAGTGTCAGATTGATCATAGAGTGACTTTTAATATCTGTAAGATCTGTAGTAATGTTTCCTCATTTGTCTTGATATTAGTAATATGTATCTCCCCTCTTTATGTTTACTCTGGCTAGAGGTTTATCAATTCTAGTCATCTTTCAAGCACTTCAATTTCGGTTGAATTCATTGTTTTTTTTTCTATTGCTTTTCTGTTTGTAGTTTCAATTATTTCATCTCTTATTTTTATTTACTTACTTCTGCTTGCTCTGAGTGTATCTTGCTCTTCTTTTCTTATTTATTGGTGTCAGGAGTTTCAACTACTGACTTGGGACTTTCTTCATTTCTAATATAAGCATTCAAAGCTATAAATTTCCATGAAAACACTGCTTTTAGATACATCCCTCAAATTTTGATATATTGTGTTTACATTTTCATTCAGTTCAAAATATTTACTAATTTCCTCTGCAATGCCCTCTTTGACTAATAGGTTATAGAAAAGTGTTGTCTAATTTCCCAGTAATTAGAGATTTTCCAGTCATATTTCTGTTACTGTAGTTTAATTTCATGATGTCCAGAAAACTATACTCTGCC
>NW_007227336.1:0-833 GCF_000164805.1 Carlito syrichta
AACTATGCATTAAATTTCTTTAATTGAAATAGGACTATTCAGTTTTTTATTTCTTGAGTGAGTTTTGGTAGTTTGTGTCTTTCTAGAGATTGCTCTATGTCATCTAAAGTGTCAGATTGATCATAGAGTGACTTTTAATATCTGTAAGATCTGTAGTAATGTTTCCTCATTTGTCTTGATATTAGTAATATGTATCTCCCCTCTTTATGTTTACTCTGGCTAGAGGTTTATCAATTCTAGTCATCTTTCAAGCACTTCAATTTCGGTTGAATTCATTGTTTTTTTTCTATTGCTTTTCTGTTTGTAGTTTCAATTATTTCATCTCTTATTTTTATTTACTTACTTCTGCTTGCTCTGAGTGTATCTTGCTCTTCTTTTCTTATTTATTGGTGTCAGGAGTTTCAACTACTGACTTGGGACTTTCTTCATTTCTAATATAAGCATTCAAAGCTATAAATTTCCATGAAAACACTGCTTTTAGATACATCCCTCAAATTTTGATATATTGTGTTTACATTTTCATTCAGTTCAAAATATTTACTAATTTCCTCTGCAATGCCCTCTTTGACTAATAGGTTATAGAAAAGTGTTGTCTAATTTCCCAGTATTTAGAGATTTTCCAGTCATATTTCTGTTACTGTAGTTTAATTTCATGATGTCCAGAAAACTATACTCTGCCTTTTTTCAATTCTCTTAAAGTGGTGAATGGTTTCTCTTGGTGAATATTTCATATGCATTGTTTTTGGGTGGTGTGTGCTATAAAAAGTCAACTTGATCTAGTTGGTACATGGTGTTTTACATTTCTTGTGTATCCCTACTGTCTCTATGTTCTA
>NW_007227337.1:0-4860 GCF_000164805.1 Carlito syrichta
AAAAATCCAAAAGACAGAGCACACAGAGTCTGTTGTGGTCAGCATAGAGAATCAAGCACTCTCTAATATTGTTGGTATAATGCAAATTTATATAACCACATATGGAAAGCAATTTGACAAGGTCCAGAAGATTGTATATAGTATACTATGTTTTGTCTAGTAAAATAGATCTTTATATTTATTGTTATATACATAAAAAACTGTGGAATAATAAAGTGGTTACCTTTTTGTGTGGAGTTAGGAAGGGATGAGGCAAAGGTAGGTAGGAGAAGAATCAAGACTTGCTACTTTTATGCTTTTAAAAATTGTTTTGATTTATGTTCCATATGCATGAATTCCTTCCTCTCTCACCCAGCTCCTATTGCTGTTTTTAAGTTTTTTTTACTGCCTTTCCTCACCATTTAAATATGCTCTAGTTGCCAAAAAAATACAGCACTGTCCTTGACATCTACTCAAACTCTGGGTGTAATTCTTTCTCTGCCCTTTGTTTCATGGTTGCCTTTCTTCAATGTTAGGTGCATGCTCATTATTTCTCACTTCACATTTATCTATTTGTCATCCCACTGCATCCAGGCTTTAGTGATGTCCAGTGGACACTTTTTGGACCTATAATGCATGGGATTTCTATTTCATTTCCTCCAAGTGAAAATTTCTCCTCACATGGTTTGTGTGAGAAAACTCTACCCGGATTTTCCTCCTAGCTCACTAATCCTTCCCAATTTCTTCTCCTGTTATTCTTCCTCTCCATATCTTAGAAAGGTTGACAATCCTCAAAATCCAGTCCACATCTTTCTTCTCATTATTATACACACTTCTGATAAATTATTTCATCAGTTTTCACCGTTTAAATGTCACCAGTACTTTAATGAATCCAAAATTTATATCTCTATATCAATTCACTGCTATAGGTTCCAACTGTCCACTGGTTATTCTCCTAGTTGAATGGGTCACAGACATCTTAAACTCAACATATCCTCTTCCAAACACACTCATCCCTTGTATCTACTATCTCGGCGAATGGAACTTTCACCCATTCACAAGCTCAGGATAGAAACCTGGACAACATCTTAGGTCCTTTCTTTTCCTTATAACCCATATCCACATGAAGCCTGAATCCTTCTACTTCAGTGACTACTTTTCCTAATCAGTTTTATTTCAAACATTAGTTACGTCACAGCAGTTAAATGTAATTACTGCTCTTCCTCTTTCCAGTTTGATCCGTTTACAGATACTTACATTTTGCTTCAGCCAGAAAGAACGCTTAACTTTCTCCAAACGCAGTATATTATTATGCCTGTTACTGTCTCTAGAGTCTGTTACTTTTGAGAAAATAATATTTCTTTATTAATGCTCTCAGCTTCCCTTCTGTGTCCCCCACTTACTTGCCTGGTTATCTCCTCTCTTCAAAGCACTGAGTTAGTGACTAGGATGAGAAATACCTTTCTGATATTTTTAGTGATGCTAATGCCATCAATGAACCCAACTCCAGAGGTGATGATCACCTCTCCAGTCAACATTTTGAATGTGGTGGTTTTTCCAACTCCATTTAATCCAAGTAATCCAAAGCACTCTGAGCTTTTAACTTCAAGGGAAATGTTTCTTACAGCTTTTATAGGAGGACACTTAAAGTAAATCTGAGAAAATTAAAAAACAAAACAACCCACAATGTACTGAAGCACTGATTATAGGTCAACCATAACAATAACCTCAAACCCCCTATGAATTGCTTGCAGTTGCAGTTTCACAAGCTCTCCTCCCCTTTTAGCCTTCTATTTTACATGAATATCCATTGAATTAGTAGTACCACCAATACATTATTGGCAGGGACGTGAGTAAAGCTCTGGGCAATACCAGTCATGGAATAACTTTACCTTTTCAAGTTCTTTAAGAAGCAATGGGGTCTTCTGTAACGTTTGAAGTAATACCATGACTTCATTCCTTTCATTTTTTATGTTTTCATCCTCATATTCCTTGATTATGTTTTTGGTTATCTTAGCCTGTATTTTAAAGACAAGAATCATAGATGTAGATACTCTTTAGATACCTGCTTTAAATTGAGAAGCTTTAGGAAAACTGACCTGAGCGTGTAATATTAAAGATGCCAGAAGATATCTTAAGTAATTTCTAAAAGCCTTCCTAATAATTTCCTAAACTCATGTACAAGTCTACTCTTGACATGCTTAATTTTAAACTACAGCAATTTACAAGTTTTTCCAGCTATAAGTAAGCAATATGTTCTTGCCAGTAACATGAACGCTTTATGGAAAACAGAAGCCACATTGATATGATTATTGTTTAGTGTGATTTATTATAATTAAAATATGATCAGGAGACCATAAGAGCCAAGACAGAAAAGAATGAACTCTTAATTTTCTCAGGAAGGCCTCTCTATAGGTGAAGTCTGAGCTGAGTTTGAAGAATAAGCAAGGAATTATAGAGAGATTGAAGGTTGGGTGAGGATGCAAGAAAAGGTGCATATAAAAAGCATATAAAAAGAAAAGTCAGCAGTGAGAGCTTAGTGAAAGATATGTAGAAATAAAACAACACAGCATGTTTTGTGAACAGCATGTTTTGTGTACTGCTTGAGTAAAATTGTGTTCGTTTAAATTGTCAATTTTTGCATCAAGTACTCATTTAACAGTACTGGTTAATGAGGAATGGAATTATGTTTTATATATATATATATGTTTTTGTTTTTTTTTTTGAGTTGGAGTCTTACTCTGTCGCCCAGGATGGAGGGCAGTGGCATGTTCATGGCCACCCCAGCGTCGACCTGTTGGGCTCTGGCGATTCTTCCACTTCAGCCTCAAGTAGCTGGAACTACAGGTGTGGGCTACCACGCCTGCTAATTTTTGATTTATCGTAGAGAGGAGGTTTGCCTAGTTGCCCAGGCTGTTGTTGAAACCGTGGGCTCATGCAATCCACTTGCTTTGGCTTCCCAAAGTGCTGGGATTACAGGCTGAGCCTCTGAGCCCAAGCCTGTTTTATATTCTTATATTCAGCCTAGTAAACATGTTAACTAAGGAAGTGAAAAGAGAGCTACCTTACAAGTTTTTTTCCTTCCAAACCTGAAAATCAATTGTGTAGGAGTGGTGAGAATGGGTATCTTTGCCCTGTTTTCAATCTTAGTGGGGAAAACATGCAGTCTTTCTCCATTAGGTTAGCCATAGGTATTATGTAGATGCTATTTATCAGACTGAGATAGTTCCTTTCTCTTAGTGTGCCGAGAGTTTTTTAAAAATGGTAAGTGGATGTTGAATGTTGTCAAATGCTTTTTCTAGGTAGGATAATATGGTGTTTCTTCTTGATATCATTAATATTGTGAATTACATTTATTCAGTTTTAGAGATTAAACTAGACCAGGTGCAGTGACTCATGCCTGTAATCCCAGAACTTTGGGAAGCTGAGGCGAGAGAACTGCTTGAGCACAGGCCTGGGCAACATAGTGAGACTGCATGTCTATCAAAAAAAATAAAAAGAAAAAAAAAGAAAAGAAAATTAGCTGGGCATGGTGGCGTGTGTCTGTAGTCCTAGCAACTTGGGAGGCTGAAGTGGGAGGATTGCTTGAGCTCAGGAGTTTGAGGCTGTGGTGAGCCATGATCATGCCACTGCATTCCCACCTGGGCAACAGAGTGACCTGACCCTCCCCCGCAAAAAAAGATTAACCTTACCTTTGTGGGATAAGCCCTGCTTGTTCATGGTATATTATTTCTTTTATTTATTTCTGGATTCTAATTGTGAACATTTGGTTGAGGATTTGTGTGTCTGTGTTCATTAGGGATACTGATTTATTGTACTTTTTCCCTCTGGTTTCAGTATCAGGATAATGATGGCCTCATAAAATAACTTGGGAAATTATCCCTTCTCTTCTACTTTCTGGAAAAGATGGCACAAACTTGATGCCATTTCATCTTTAAATGTTTGGTAGAATTCACCAGTGAAATTATCCAGGCTTGGAGTTTTCTTTTTTGAACGGTTTTAAACTATGCATTAAATTTCTTTAATTGAAATAGGACTATTCAGTTTTTTATTTCTTGAGTGAGTTTTGGTAGTTTGTGTCTTTCTAGAGATTGCTCTATGTCATCTAAAGTGTCAGATTGATCATAGAGTGACTTTTAATATCTGTAAGATCTGTAGTAATGTTTCCTCATTTGTCTTGATATTAGTAATATGTATCTCCCCTCTTTATGTTTACTCTGGCTAGAGGTTTATCAATTCTAGTCATCTTTCAAGCACTTCAATTTCGGTTGAATTCATTGTTTTTTTTCTATTGCTTTTCTGTTTGTAGTTTCAATTATTTCATCTCTTATTTTTATTTACTTACTTCTGCTTGCTCTGAGTGTATCTTGCTCTTCTTTTCTTATTTATTGGTGTCAGGAGTTTCAACTACTGACTTGGGACTTTCTTCATTTCTAATATAAGCATTCAAAGCTATAAATTTCCATGAAAACACTGCTTTTAGATACATCCCTCAAATTTTGATATATTGTGTTTACATTTTCATTCAGTTCAAAATATTTACTAATTTCCTCTGCAATGCCCTCTTTGACTAATAGGTTATAGAAAAGTGTTGTCTAATTTCCCAGTATTTAGAGATTTTCCAGTCATATTTCTGTTACTGTAGTTTAATTTCATGATGTCCAGAAAACTATACTCTGCCTTTTTTCAATTCTCTTAAAGTGGTGAATGGTTTCTCTTGGTGAATATTTCATATGCATTGTTTTTGGGTGGTGTGTGCTATAAAAGTCAACTTGATCTAGTTGGTACATGGTGTTTTACATTTCTTGTGTATCCCTACTGTCTCTATGTTCTATTGATGATCGAGGGAATAAGCAACAACTGTGAATGGGCACATGATGT
>NW_007227338.1:0-7247 GCF_000164805.1 Carlito syrichta
AAAAATCCAAAAGACAGAGCACACAGAGTCTGTTGTGGTCAGCATAGAGAATCAAGCACTCTCTAATATTGTTGGTATAATGCAAATTTATATAACCACATATGGAAAGCAATTTGACAAGGTCCAGAAGATTGTATATAGTATACTATGTTTTGTCTAGTAAAATAGATCTTTATATTTATTGTTATATACATAAAAAACTGTGGAATAATAAAGTGGTTACCTTTTTGTGTGGAGTTAGGAAGGGATGAGGCAAAGGTAGGTAGGAGAAGAATCAAGACTTGCTACTTTTATGCTTTTAAAAATTGTTTTGATTTATGTTCCATATGCATGAATTCCTTCCTCTCTCACCCAGCTCCTATTGCTGTTTTTAAGTTTTTTTTACTGCCTTTCCTCACCATTTAAATATGCTCTAGTTGCCAAAAAAATACAGCACTGTCCTTGACATCTACTCAAACTCTGGGTGTAATTCTTTCTCTGCCCTTTGTTTCATGGTTGCCTTTCTTCAATGTTAGGTGCATGCTCATTATTTCTCACTTCACATTTATCTATTTGTCATCCCACTGCATCCAGGCTTTAGTGATGTCCAGTGGACACTTTTTGGACCTATAATGCATGGGATTTCTATTTCATTTCCTCCAAGTGAAAATTTCTCCTCACATGGTTTGTGTGAGAAAACTCTACCCGGATTTTCCTCCTAGCTCACTAATCCTTCCCAATTTCTTCTCCTGTTATTCTTCCTCTCCATATCTTAGAAAGGTTGACAATCCTCAAAATCCAGTCCACATCTTTCTTCTCATTATTATACACACTTCTGATAAATTATTTCATCAGTTTTCACCGTTTAAATGTCACCAGTACTTTAATGAATCCAAAATTTATATCTCTATATCAATTCACTGCTATAGGTTCCAACTGTCCACTGGTTATTCTCCTAGTTGAATGGGTCACAGACATCTTAAACTCAACATATCCTCTTCCAAACACACTCATCCCTTGTATCTACTATCTCGGCGAATGGAACTTTCACCCATTCACAAGCTCAGGATAGAAACCTGGACAACATCTTAGGTCCTTTCTTTTCCTTATAACCCATATCCACATGAAGCCTGAATCCTTCTACTTCAGTGACTACTTTTCCTAATCAGTTTTATTTCAAACATTAGTTACGTCACAGCAGTTAAATGTAATTACTGCTCTTCCTCTTTCCAGTTTGATCCGTTTACAGATACTTACATTTTGCTTCAGCCAGAAAGAACGCTTAACTTTCTCCAAACGCAGTATATTATTATGCCTGTTACTGTCTCTAGAGTCTGTTACTTTTGAGAAAATAATATTTCTTTATTAATGCTCTCAGCTTCCCTTCTGTGTCCCCCACTTACTTGCCTGGTTATCTCCTCTCTTCAAAGCACTGAGTTAGTGACTAGGATGAGAAATACCTTTCTGATATTTTTAGTGATGCTAATGCCATCAATGAACCCAACTCCAGAGGTGATGATCGCCTCTCCAGTCAACATTTTGAATGTGGTGGTTTTTCCAACTCCATTTAATCCAAGTAATCCAAAGCACTCTGAGCTTTTAACTTCAAGGGAAATGTTTCTTACAGCTTTTATAGGAGGACACTTAAAGTAAATCTGAGAAAATTAAAAAACAAAACAACCCACAATGTACTGAAGCACTGATTATAGGTCAACCATAACAATAACCTCAAACCCCCTATGAATTGCTTGCAGTTGCAGTTTCACAAGCTCTCCTCCCCTTTTAGCCTTCTATTTTACATGAATATCCATTGAATTAGTAGTACCACCAATACATTATTGGCAGGGAAGGTGAGTAAAGCTCTGGGCAATACCAGTCATGGAATAACTTTACCTTTTCAAGTTCTTTAAGAAGCAATGGGGTCTTCTGTAACGTTTGAAGTAATACCATGACTTCATTCCTTTCATTTTTTATGTTTTCATCCTCATATTCCTTGATTATGTTTTTGGTTATCTTAGCCTGTATTTTAAAGACAAGAATCATAGATGTAGATACTCTTTAGATACCTGCTTTAAATTGAGAAGCTTTAGGAAAACTGACCTGAGCGTGTAATATTAAAGATGCCAGAAGATATCTTAAGTAATTTCTAAAAGCCTTCCTAATAATTTCCTAAACTCATGTACAAGTCTACTCTTGACATGCTTAATTTTAAACTACAGCAATTTACAAGTTTTTCCAGCTATAAGTAAGCAATATGTTCTTGCCAGTAACATGAACGCTTTATGGAAAACAGAAGCCACATTGATATGATTATTGTTTAGTGTGATTTATTATAATTAAAATATGATCAGGAGACCATAAGAGCCAAGACAGAAAAGAATGAACTCTTAATTTTCTCAGGAAGGCCTCTCTATAGGTGAAGTCTGAGCTGAGTTTGAAGAATAAGCAAGGAATTATAGAGAGATTGAAGGTTGGGTGAGGATGCAAGAAAAGGTGCATATAAAAAGCATATAAAAAGAAAAGTCAGCAGTGAGAGCTTAGTGAAAGATATGTAGAAATAAAACAACACAGCATGTTTTGTGAACAGCATGTTTTGTGTACTGCTTGAGTAAAATTGTGTTCGTTTAAATTGTCAATTTTTGCATCAAGTACTCATTTAACAGTACTGGTTAATGAGGAATGGAATTATGTTTTATATATATATATATGTTTTTGTTTTTTTTTTTGAGTTGGAGTCTTACTCTGTCGCCCAGGATGGAGGGCAGTGGCATGTTCATGGCCACCCCAGCGTCGACCTGTTGGGCTCTGGCGATTCTTCCACTTCAGCCTCAAGTAGCTGGAACTACAGGTGTGGGCTACCACGCCTGCTAATTTTTGATTTATCGTAGAGAGGAGGTTTGCCTAGTTGCCCAGGCTGTTGTTGAAACCGTGGGCTCATGCAATCCACTTGCTTTGGCTTCCCAAAGTGCTGGGATTACAGGCTGAGCCTCTGAGCCCAAGCCTGTTTTATATTCTTATATTCAGCCTAGTAAACATGTTAACTAAGGAAGTGAAAAGAGAGCTACCTTACAAGTTTTTTTCCTTCCAAACCTGAAAATCAATTGTGTAGGAGTGGTGAGAATGGGTATCTTTGCCCTGTTTTCAATCTTAGTGGGGAAAACATGCAGTCTTTCTCCATTAGGTTAGCCATAGGTATTATGTAGATGCTATTTATCAGACTGAGATAGTTCCTTTCTCTTAGTGTGCCGAGAGTTTTTTAAAAATGGTAAGTGGATGTTGAATGTTGTCAAATGCTTTTTCTAGGTAGGATAATATGGTGTTTCTTCTTGATATCATTAATATTGTGAATTACATTTATTCAGTTTTAGAGATTAAACTAGACCAGGTGCAGTGACTCATGCCTGTAATCCCAGAACTTTGGGAAGCTGAGGCGAGAGAACTGCTTGAGCACAGGCCTGGGCAACATAGTGAGACTGCATGTCTATCAAAAAAAATAAAAAGAAAAAAAAAGAAAAGAAAATTAGCTGGGCATGGTGGCGTGTGTCTGTAGTCCTAGCAACTTGGGAGGCTGAAGTGGGAGGATTGCTTGAGCTCAGGAGTTTGAGGCTGTGGTGAGCCATGATCATGCCACTGCATTCCCACCTGGGCAACAGAGTGACCTGACCCTCCCCCGCAAAAAAAGATTAACCTTACCTTTGTGGGATAAGCCCTGCTTGTTCATGGTATATTATTTCTTTTATTTATTTCTGGATTCTAATTGTGAACATTTGGTTGAGGATTTGTGTGTCTGTGTTCATTAGGGATACTGATTTATTGTACTTTTTCCCTCTGGTTTCAGTATCAGGATAATGATGGCCTCATAAAATAACTTGGGAAATTATCCCTTCTCTTCTACTTTCTGGAAAAGATGGCACAAACTTGATGCCATTTCATCTTTAAATGTTTGGTAGAATTCACCAGTGAAATTATCCAGGCTTGGAGTTTTCTTTTTTGAACGGTTTTAAACTATGCATTAAATTTCTTTAATTGAAATAGGACTATTCAGTTTTTTATTTCTTGAGTGAGTTTTGGTAGTTTGTGTCTTTCTAGAGATTGCTCTATGTCATCTAAAGTGTCAGATTGATCATAGAGTGACTTTTAATATCTGTAAGATCTGTAGTAATGTTTCCTCATTTGTCTTGATATTAGTAATATGTATCTCCCCTCTTTATGTTTACTCTGGCTAGAGGTTTATCAATTCTAGTCATCTTTCAAGCACTTCAATTTCGGTTGAATTCATTGTTTTTTTTTCTATTGCTTTTCTGTTTGTAGTTTCAATTATTTCATCTCTTATTTTTATTTACTTACTTCTGCTTGCTCTGAGTGTATCTTGCTCTTCTTTTCTTATTTATTGGTGTCAGGAGTTTCAACTACTGACTTGGGACTTTCTTCATTTCTAATATAAGCATTCAAAGCTATAAATTTCCATGAAAACACTGCTTTTAGATACATCCCTCAAATTTTGATATATTGTGTTTACATTTTCATTCAGTTCAAAATATTTACTAATTTCCTCTGCAATGCCCTCTTTGACTAATAGGTTATAGAAAAGTGTTGTCTAATTTCCCAGTATTTAGAGATTTTCCAGTCATATTTCTGTTACTGTAGTTTAATTTCATGATGTCCAGAAAAACTATACTCTGCCTTTTTTCAATTCTCTTAAAGTGGTGAATGGTTTCTCTTGGTGAATATTTCATATGCATTGTTTTTGGGTGGTGTGTGCTATAAAAGTCAACTTGATCTAGTTGGTACATGGTGTTTTACATTTCTTGTGTATCCCTACTGTCTCTATGTTCTATTGATGATCGAGGGAATAAGCAACAACTGTGAATGGGCACATGATGTTTTGCAGGGGAGGTCTTTATGTTTTCTGCATCTGAGAAGGGAGTGGTAATTTTTAACTGAGAGGAGTAGAGGACTTTTGTAGGCTCAGAGGATTCAGGGGAATTTGGGGATTTTAGATTTTTGGGTCATAGACTTGGCTGTCCCCATCATATCTTTCAGGGTTCCATTCTTTCCAACAAGAGCTGTGATCTTGGCATAGTAGAACTGCCTTGGTTGAGATCTATGTTGGAGCTCATCCAATCTGAAAATTAAGTCTTCATCCTAGTATTTAGTTTTCTCTACTCCCCTGTCCCCAATTCAGGATATGAGAGACTCATTATATGCTACCAAAAAGGCCCTTTCACTTTTACACTTGGCTTTTAATCTCCTACTAATCACTCTCATCTTTTTATTATATTTTATAAAGCAAAGAACTTCACAATCCATTTTCCTTAAAGTTTCTATTTCCTCCAATTTTCTCAAATACTTAATATATTGCATCAGTAAGGGCATTCTCTTCCACTGCATTATCATTCCAATTAAAAAAATAATCAGTGGTGAAAGATTTAACAATTAGACCACCACCTTGTACCAGAGTCCATCTGTGCTTTCCTTACTACAAGTGATGTGGGCCTCATTGCCAGCTGGGCAGTTGAATCATCTAGTTTCAAAATGTATTCTTATTGTCTACTTTCTCAGATTTCTCCTGGTACTAACTGTTGCAGGTAGGGTTACTTTGGGATCAACATCTGTGGAAGGGAGCGGAAGGAATCAGGAGTAAGCAGAGGGAGCAGTTAAATTGTGTAGCAGGCCAAATGACGTCCTCAGATGACCCCATGGGGAGCTGAAGTTGTCCAACTGACCAAACATTTTACTCTTGCATCAGTAAGTCAGTAGATATGGGCCATCCAAGAAGAGATGTCACTATGGGAGAGGAGGCTATCTGCAGCTGAAGCAATCCATGAAGAGTATGACAGCTGATACAGTTTGGGTATTTGTTCCCTCCAAATCTCATGATGAAATGTGACCCCCAGTGTTGGAGGTGGGACCCACTGGGAGGCGTTTGGGTTATTGGAACGCATTCCTCATGAGTGACTCAGTGTCCTCCCCACAGTAATGAGTAAATTCTTGCTCTATTTGTTCATTAGAGTTGATTGTTTAAAAGAGCCTGGTATTTCTCTTTTTCACTCTCTCTTACCATGTAATATGCCTCCCCTTGTGTTCCACCATAAATAGTAGCTTCCTGAGGCCACAATAGAAGCATCCACTGGCATGATCAGATGCCAGTGCTGTGTAGAACTGGCAACCAAACAAACCTGTTTTCATAAATAGCAGCATAAACTTTACAACCACACAAAATGAACTAACACAACAGCTGAAGGCTCTCCAAAGATAGCACTCCCAGAGGCTGGGGGCAGCAACTCCTTCACTGAAGGGCGATCTGAAGGGTCCACTATAATACGTACCACAGGAGGCATTCATTCAATCCCTTGACTTTCTAAGACACCAGTAAAAATGTTTGCGTCCAGGATAAAGTACCAAGAACTCCTTTTGAAACAAAGTGAAAGTACAGAAATTTAGTGATAGATTAGATTGGGGCTAGGACATATGAAAAAAGATTCAAGAAAAAGTTCAAGCATTCTCAGTCGAACAATTGTATAAAGAATAGTGTTACTTACTGAGATAGGCAACAATGGGAGGTATTTGGGCAGTGGACAAAGTGGAAAATGGAGATGTTAATAAGCAACTACAATGCAACATTTTTGACAGTTTATTATGTACTAAGTACTGTGCACTTCATAAGTATTTTATTTTCTTAATACCTGTATGAAGTAAAGTCTATTATTATTTGCGTAATGGGCATATTTGAAGAAATAATGGTCCCACACTTCCAAAATTTGCTGAAAAATATTAATTTATGCATCCAAGATTTTAAATGAACTCCAAATAGTTTTCACAGAGATCCACACCTAGCCACGTCATATTCAAACCACTGAAAGCCAAGGACAAACAGAAAATCTTGAAAGTTGGTAGAGAAAAATAGCCAATCACCTAAAAGGGCAGCACGTAACTAATAGTTTACTTCTCATGAAGTCAATACTCCATGTTATAGAAACAGTGGGGTTCAAAAGGCAGTGGTGTGCAATATTCAAAGTGCTGAAAAAAAATATTAACCAAGAATTCTACATCCAATATCTTTCATACCTGGTGAAGTGTAATATGATTCAGGGACTACTGTCCCAGCCTAAAAATTTAGGGCAGGCCGGGTGTGGTGGCTCAAGCCTGTAATCCCAGCACTTTGGGGGATGGAGGTGAGAGGATTGCTTGAGCTCAGGGGTTCGAGACCAGCCTGAGCAACATGGTGAGACCTCGTCTCTACAATGAATCAAAAAATTAGCTGGGCA
>NW_007227339.1:0-4884 GCF_000164805.1 Carlito syrichta
AAAAATCCAAAAGACAGAGCACACAGAGTCTGTTGTGGTCAGCATAGAGAATCAAGCACTCTCTAATATTGTTGGTATAATGCAAATTTATATAACCACATATGGAAAGCAATTTGACAAGGTCCAGAAGATTGTATATAGTATACTATGTTTTGTCTAGTAAAATAGATCTTTATATTTATTGTTATATACATAAAAAACTGTGGAATAATAAAGTGGTTACCTTTTTGTGTGGAGTTAGGAAGGGATGAGGCAAAGGTAGGTAGGAGAAGAATCAAGACTTGCTACTTTTATGCTTTTAAAAATTGTTTTGATTTATGTTCCATATGCATGAATTCCTTCCTCTCTCACCCAGCTCCTATTGCTGTTTTTAAGTTTTTTTTACTGCCTTTCCTCACCATTTAAATATGCTCTAGTTGCCAAAAAAATACAGCACTGTCCTTGACATCTACTCAAACTCTGGGTGTAATTCTTTCTCTGCCCTTTGTTTCATGGTTGCCTTTCTTCAATGTTAGGTGCATGCTCATTATTTCTCACTTCACATTTATCTATTTGTCATCCCACTGCATCCAGGCTTTAGTGATGTCCAGTGGACACTTTTTGGACCTATAATGCATGGGATTTCTATTTCATTTCCTCCAAGTGAAAATTTCTCCTCACATGGTTTGTGTGAGAAAACTCTACCCGGATTTTCCTCCTAGCTCACTAATCCTTCCCAATTTCTTCTCCTGTTATTCTTCCTCTCCATATCTTAGAAAGGTTGACAATCCTCAAAATCCAGTCCACATCTTTCTTCTCATTATTATACACACTTCTGATAAATTATTTCATCAGTTTTCACCGTTTAAATGTCACCAGTACTTTAATGAATCCAAAATTTATATCTCTATATCAATTCACTGCTATAGGTTCCAACTGTCCACTGGTTATTCTCCTAGTTGAATGGGTCACAGACATCTTAAACTCAACATATCCTCTTCCAAACACACTCATCCCTTGTATCTACTATCTCGGCGAATGGAACTTTCACCCATTCACAAGCTCAGGATAGAAACCTGGACAACATCTTAGGTCCTTTCTTTTCCTTATAACCCATATCCACATGAAGCCTGAATCCTTCTACTTCAGTGACTACTTTTCCTAATCAGTTTTATTTCAAACATTAGTTACGTCACAGCAGTTAAATGTAATTACTGCTCTTCCTCTTTCCAGTTTGATCCGTTTACAGATACTTACATTTTGCTTCAGCCAGAAAGAACGCTTAACTTTCTCCAAACGCAGTATATTATTATGCCTGTTACTGTCTCTAGAGTCTGTTACTTTTGAGAAAATAATATTTCTTTATTAATGCTCTCAGCTTCCCTTCTGTGTCCCCCACTTACTTGCCTGGTTATCTCCTCTCTTCAAAGCACTGAGTTAGTGACTAGGATGAGAAATACCTTTCTGATATTTTTAGTGATGCTAATGCCATCAATGAACCCAACTCCAGAGGTGATGATCGCCTCTCCAGTCAACATTTTGAATGTGGTGGTTTTTCCAACTCCATTTAATCCAAGTAATCCAAAGCACTCTGAGCTTTTAACTACAAGGGAAATGTTTCTTACAGCTTTTATAGGAGGACACTTAAAGTAAATCTGAGAAAATTAAAAAACAAAACAACCCACAATGTACTGAAGCACTGATTATAGGTCAACCATAACAATAACCTCAAAACCCCTATGAATTGCTTGCAGTTGCAGTTTCACAAGCTCTCCTCCCCTTTTAGCCTTCTATTTTACAAGAATATCCATTGAATTAGTAGTACCACCAATACATTATTGGCAGGGAAGGTGAGTAAAGCTCTGGGCAATACCAGTCATGGAATAACTTTACCTTTTCAAGTTCTTTAAGAAGCAATGGGGTCTTCTGTAACGTTTGAAGTAATACCATGACTTCATTCCTTTCATTTTTTATGTCTTCATCCTCATATTCCTTGATTATGTTTTTGGTTATCTTAGCCTGTATTTTAAAGACAAGAATCATAGATGTAGATACTCTTTAGATACCTGCTTTAAATTGAGAAGCTTTAGGAAAACTGACCTGAGCGTGTAATATTAAAGATGCCAGAGATATCTTAGTAATTTCTAAAGCCTTCCTAATAATTTCCTAAACTCATGTACAAGTCTACTCTTGACATGCTTAATTTTAAACTACAGCAATTTACAAGTTTTTCCAGCTATAAGTAAGCAATATGTTCTTGCCAGTAACATGAACGCTTTATGGAAAACAGAAGCCACATTGATATGATTATTGTTTAGTGTGATTTATTATAATTAAAATATGATCAGGAGACCATAAGAGCCAAGACAGAAAAGAATGAACTCTTAATTTTCTCAGGAAGGCCTCTCTATAGGTGAAGTCTGAGCTGAGTTTGAAGAATAAGCAAGGAATTATAGAGAGATTGAAGGTTGGGTGAGGATGCAAGAAAAGGTGCATATAAAAAGCATATAAAAAGAAAAGTCAGCAGTGAGAGCTTAGTGAAAGATATGTAGAAATAAAACAACACAGCATGTTTTGTGAACAGCATGTTTTGTGTACTGCTTGAGTAAAATTGTGTTCGTTTAAATTGTCAATTTTTGCATCAAGTACTCATTTAACAGTACTGGTTAATGAGGAATGGAATTATGTTTTATATATATATATATGTTTTTGTTTTTTTTTTTGAGTTGGAGTCTTACTCTGTCGCCCAGGATGGAGGGCAGTGGCATGTTCATGGCCACCCCAGCGTCGACCTGTTGGGCTCTGGCGATTCTTCCACTTCAGCCTCAAGTAGCTGGAACTACAGGTGTGGGCTACCACGCCTGCTAATTTTTGATTTATCGTAGAGAGGAGGTTTGCCTAGTTGCCCAGGCTGTTGTTGAAACCGTGGGCTCATGCAATCCACTTGCTTTGGCTTCCCAAAGTGCTGGGATTACAGGCTGAGCCTCTGAGCCCAAGCCTGTTTTATATTCTTATATTCAGCCTAGTAAACATGTTAACTAAGGAAGTGAAAAGAGAGCTACCTTACAAGTTTTTTTCCTTCCAAACCTGAAAATCAATTGTGTAGGAGTGGTGAGAATGGGTATCTTTGCCCTGTTTTCAATCTTAGTGGGGAAAACATGCAGTCTTTCTCCATTAGGTTAGCCATAGGTATTATGTAGATGCTATTTATCAGACTGAGATAGTTCCTTTCTCTTAGTGTGCCGAGAGTTTTTTAAAAATGGTAAGTGGATGTTGAATGTTGTCAAATGCTTTTTCTAGGTAGGATAATATGGTGTTTCTTCTTGATATCATTAATATTGTGAATTACATTTATTCAGTTTTAGAGATTAAACTAGACCAGGTGCAGTGACTCATGCCTGTAATCCCAGAACTTTGGGAAGCTGAGGCGAGAGAACTGCTTGAGCACAGGCCTGGGCAACATAGTGAGACTGCATGTCTATCAAAAAAAATAAAAAGAAAAAAAAAGAAAAGAAAATTAGCTGGGCATGGTGGCGTGTGTCTGTAGTCCTAGCAACTTGGGAGGCTGAAGTGGGAGGATTGCTTGAGCTCAGGAGTTTGAGGCTGTGGTGAGCCATGATCATGCCACTGCATTCCCACCTGGGCAACAGAGTGACCTGACCCTCCCCCGCAAAAAAAGATTAACCTTACCTTTGTGGGATAAGCCCTGCTTGTTCATGGTATATTATTTCTTTTATTTATTTCTGGATTCTAATTGTGAACATTTGGTTGAGGATTTGTGTGTCTGTGTTCATTAGGGATACTGATTTATTGTACTTTTTCCCTCTGGTTTCAGTATCAGGATAATGATGGCCTCATAAAATAACTTGGGAAATTATCCCTTCTCTTCTACTTTCTGGAAAAGATGGCACAAACTTGATGCCATTTCATCTTTAAATGTTTGGTAGAATTCACCAGTGAAATTATCCAGGCTTGGAGTTTTCTTTTTTGAACGGTTTTAAACTATGCATTAAATTTCTTTAATTGAAATAGGACTATTCAGTTTTTTATTTCTTGAGTGAGTTTTGGTAGTTTGTGTCTTTCTAGAGATTGCTCTATGTCATCTAAAGTGTCAGATTGATCATAGAGTGACTTTTAATATCTGTAAGATCTGTAGTAATGTTTCCTCATTTGTCTTGATATTAGTAATATGTATCTCCCCTCTTTATGTTTACTCTGGCTAGAGGTTTATCAATTCTAGTCATCTTTCAAGCACTTAAATTTTGGTTGAATTCATTGTTTTTTTTCTATTGCTTTTCTGTTTGTAGTTTCAATTATTTCATCTCTTATTTTTATTTACTTACTTCTGCTTGCTCTGAGTGTATCTTGCTCTTCTTTTCTTATTTATTGGTGTCAGGAGTTTCAACTACTGACTTGGGACTTTCTTCATTTCTAATATAAGCATTCAAAGCTATAAATTTCCATGAAAACACTGTTTTTAGATACATCCCTCAAATTTTGATATATTGTGTTTACATTTTCATTCAGTTCAAAATATTTACTAATTTCCTCTGCAATGCCCTCTTTGACTAATAGGTTATAGAAAAGTGTTGTCTAATTTCCCAGTATTTAGAGATTTTCCAGTCATATTTCTGTTACTGTAGTTTAATTTCATGATGTCCAGAAAACTATACTCTGCCTTTTTTCAATTCTCTTAAAGTGGTGAATGGTTTCTCTTGGTGAATATTTCATATGCATTGTTTTTGGGTGGTGTGTGCTATAAAAGTCAACTTGATCTAGTTGGTACATGGTGTTTTACATTTCTTGTGTACCCCTACTGTCTCTATGTTCTATTGATGATCGAGGGAATAAGCAACAACTGTGAATGGGCACATGATGTTTTGCAGGGGAGGTCTTTATGTTTTC
>NW_007227340.1:0-13312 GCF_000164805.1 Carlito syrichta
AAAAATCCAAAAGACAGAGCACACAGAGTCTGTTGTGGTCAGCATAGAGAATCAAGCACTCTCTAATATTGTTGGTATAATGCAAATTTATATAACCACATATGGAAAGCAATTTGACAAGGTCCAGAAGATTGTATATAGTATACTATGTTTTGTCTAGTAAAATAGATCTTTATATTTATTGTTATATACATAAAAAACTGTGGAATAATAAAGTGGTTACCTTTTTGTGTGGAGTTAGGAAGGGATGAGGCAAAGGTAGGTAGGAGAAGAATCAAGACTTGCTACTTTTATGCTTTTAAAAATTGTTTTGATTTATGTTCCATATGCATGAATTCCTTCCTCTCTCACCCAGCTCCTATTGCTGTTTTTAAGTTTTTTTTACTGCCTTTCCTCACCATTTAAATATGCTCTAGTTGCCAAAAAAATACAGCACTGTCCTTGACATCTACTCAAACTCTGGGTGTAATTCTTTCTCTGCCCTTTGTTTCATGGTTGCCTTTCTTCAATGTTAGGTGCATGCTCATTATTTCTCACTTCACATTTATCTATTTGTCATCCCACTGCATCCAGGCTTTAGTGATGTCCAGTGGACACTTTTTGGACCTATAATGCATGGGATTTCTATTTCATTTCCTCCAAGTGAAAATTTCTCCTCACATGGTTTGTGTGAGAAAACTCTACCCGGATTTTCCTCCTAGCTCACTAATCCTTCCCAATTTCTTCTCCTGTTATTCTTCCTCTCCATATCTTAGAAAGGTTGACAATCCTCAAAATCCAGTCCACATCTTTCTTCTCATTATTATACACACTTCTGATAAATTATTTCATCAGTTTTCACCGTTTAAATGTCACCAGTACTTTAATGAATCCAAAATTTATATCTCTATATCAATTCACTGCTATAGGTTCCAACTGTCCACTGGTTATTCTCCTAGTTGAATGGGTCACAGACATCTTAAACTCAACATATCCTCTTCCAAACACACTCATCCCTTGTATCTACTATCTCGGCGAATGGAACTTTCACCCATTCACAAGCTCAGGATAGAAACCTGGACAACATCTTAGGTCCTTTCTTTTCCTTATAACCCATATCCACATGAAGCCTGAATCCTTCTACTTCAGTGACTACTTTTCCTAATCAGTTTTATTTCAAACATTAGTTACGTCACAGCAGTTAAATGTAATTACTGCTCTTCCTCTTTCCAGTTTGATCCGTTTACAGATACTTACATTTTGCTTCAGCCAGAAAGAACGCTTAACTTTCTCCAAACGCAGTATATTATTATGCCTGTTACTGTCTCTAGAGTCTGTTACTTTTGAGAAAATAATATTTCTTTATTAATGCTCTCAGCTTCCCTTCTGTGTCCCCCACTTACTTGCCTGGTTATCTCCTCTCTTCAAAGCACTGAGTTAGTGACTAGGATGAGAAATACCTTTCTGATATTTTTAGTGATGCTAATGCCATCAATGAACCCAACTCCAGAGGTGATGATCGCCTCTCCAGTCAACATTTTGAATGTGGTGGTTTTTCCAACTCCATTTAATCCAAGTAATCCAAAGCACTCTGAGCTTTTAACTTCAAGGGAAATGTTTCTTACAGCTTTTATAGGAGGACACTTAAAGTAAATCTGAGAAAATTAAAAAACAAAACAACCCACAATGTACTGAAGCACTGATTATAGGTCAACCATAACAATAACCTCAAACCCCCTATGAATTGCTTGCAGTTGCAGTTTCACAAGCTCTCCTCCCCTTTTAGCCTTCTATTTTACATGAATATCCATTGAATTAGTAGTACCACCAATACATTATTGGCAGGGAAGGTGAGTAAAGCTCTGGGCAATACCAGTCATGGAATAACTTTACCTTTTCAAGTTCTTTAAGAAGCAATGGGGTCTTCTGTAACGTTTGAAGTAATACCATGACTTCATTCCTTTCATTTTTTATGTTTTCATCCTCATATTCCTTGATTATGTTTTTGGTTATCTTAGCCTGTATTTTAAAGACAAGAATCATAGATGTAGATACTCTTTAGATACCTGCTTTAAATTGAGAAGCTTTAGGAAAACTGACCTGAGCGTGTAATATTAAAGATGCCAGAAGATATCTTAAGTAATTTCTAAAAGCCTTCCTAATAATTTCCTAAACTCATGTACAAGTCTACTCTTGACATGCTTAATTTTAAACTACAGCAATTTACAAGTTTTTCCAGCTATAAGTAAGCAATATGTTCTTGCCAGTAACATGAACGCTTTATGGAAAACAGAAGCCACATTGATATGATTATTGTTTAGTGTGATTTATTATAATTAAAATATGATCAGGAGACCATAAGAGCCAAGACAGAAAAGAATGAACTCTTAATTTTCTCAGGAAGGCCTCTCTATAGGTGAAGTCTGAGCTGAGTTTGAAGAATAAGCAAGGAATTATAGAGAGATTGAAGGTTGGGTGAGGATGCAAGAAAAGGTGCATATAAAAAGCATATAAAAAGAAAAGTCAGCAGTGAGAGCTTAGTGAAAGATATGTAGAAATAAAACAACACAGCATGTTTTGTGAACAGCATGTTTTGTGTACTGCTTGAGTAAAATTGTGTTCGTTTAAATTGTCAATTTTTGCATCAAGTACTCATTTAACAGTACTGGTTAATGAGGAATGGAATTATGTTTTATATATATATATATGTTTTTGTTTTTTTTTTTGAGTTGGAGTCTTACTCTGTCGCCCAGGATGGAGGGCAGTGGCATGTTCATGGCCACCCCAGCGTCGACCTGTTGGGCTCTGGCGATTCTTCCACTTCAGCCTCAAGTAGCTGGAACTACAGGTGTGGGCTACCACGCCTGCTAATTTTTGATTTATCGTAGAGAGGAGGTTTGCCTAGTTGCCCAGGCTGTTGTTGAAACCGTGGGCTCATGCAATCCACTTGCTTTGGCTTCCCAAAGTGCTGGGATTACAGGCTGAGCCTCTGAGCCCAAGCCTGTTTTATATTCTTATATTCAGCCTAGTAAACATGTTAACTAAGGAAGTGAAAAGAGAGCTACCTTACAAGTTTTTTTCCTTCCAAACCTGAAAATCAATTGTGTAGGAGTGGTGAGAATGGGTATCTTTGCCCTGTTTTCAATCTTAGTGGGGAAAACATGCAGTCTTTCTCCATTAGGTTAGCCATAGGTATTATGTAGATGCTATTTATCAGACTGAGATAGTTCCTTTCTCTTAGTGTGCCGAGAGTTTTTTAAAAATGGTAAGTGGATGTTGAATGTTGTCAAATGCTTTTTCTAGGTAGGATAATATGGTGTTTCTTCTTGATATCATTAATATTGTGAATTACATTTATTCAGTTTTAGAGATTAAACTAGACCAGGTGCAGTGACTCATGCCTGTAATCCCAGAACTTTGGGAAGCTGAGGCGAGAGAACTGCTTGAGCACAGGCCTGGGCAACATAGTGAGACTGCATGTCTATCAAAAAAAATAACAAGAAAAAAAAAGAAAAGAAAATTAGCTGGGCATGGTGGCGTGTGTCTGTAGTCCTAGCAACTTGGGAGGCTGAAGTGGGAGGATTGCTTGAGCTCAGGAGTTTGAGGCTGTGGTGAGCCATGATCATGCCACTGCATTCCCACCTGGGCAACAGAGTGACCTGACCCTCCCCCGCAAAAAAAGATTAACCTTACCTTTGTGGGATAAGCCCTGCTTGTTCATGGTATATTATTTCTTTTATTTATTTCTGGATTCTAATTGTGAACATTTGGTTGAGGATTTGTGTGTCTGTGTTCATTAGGGATACTGATTTATTGTACTTTTTCCCTCTGGTTTCAGTATCAGGATAATGATGGCCTCATAAAATAACTTGGGAAATTATCCCTTCTCTTCTACTTTCTGGAAAAGATGGCACAAACTTGATGCCATTTCATCTTTAAATGTTTGGTAGAATTCACCAGTGAAATTATCCAGGCTTGGAGTTTTCTTTTTTGAACGGTTTTAAACTATGCATTAAATTTCTTTAATTGAAATAGGACTATTCAGTTTTTTATTTCTTGAGTGAGTTTTGGTAGTTTGTGTCTTTCTAGAGATTGCTCTATGTCATCTAAAGTGTCAGATTGATCATAGAGTGACTTTTAATATCTGTAAGATCTGTAGTACTGTTTCCTCATTTGTCTTGATATTAGTAATATGTATCTCCCCTCTTTATGTTTACTCTGGCTAGAGGTTTATCAATTCTAGTCATCTTTCAAGCACTTCATTTCGGTTGATTCATTGTTTTTTTTTTCTATTGCTTTTCTGTTTGAGTTCAATTATTTCATCTCTTATTTTTATTTACTTACTTCTGCTTGCTCTGAGTGTATCTTGCTCTTCTTTTCTTATTTATTGGTGTCAGGAGTTTCAACTACTGACTTGGGACTTTCTTCATTTCTAATATAAGCATTCAAAGCTATAAATTTCCATGAAAACACTGTTTTTAGATACATCCCTCAAATTTTGATATATTGTGTTTACATTTTCATTCAGTTCAAAATATTTACTAATTTCCTCTGCAATGCCCTCTTTGACTAATAGGTTATAGAAAAGTGTTGTCTAATTTCCCAGTATTTAGAGATTTTCCAGTCATATTTCTGTTACTGTAGTTTAATTTCATGATGTCCAGAAAACTATACTCTGCCTTTTTTCAATTCTCTTAAAGTGGTGAATGGTTTCTCTTGGTGAATATTTCATATGCATTGTTTTTGGGTGGTGTGTGCTATAAAAGTCAACTTGATCTAGTTGGTACATGGTGTTTTACATTTCTTGTGTACCCCTACTGTCTCTATGTTCTATTGATGATCGAGGGAATAAGCAACAACTGTGAATGGGCACATGATGTTTTGCAGGGGAGGTCTTTATGTTTTCTGCATCTGAGAAGGGAGTGGTAATTTATAACTGAGAGGAGTAGAGGACTTTTGTAGGCTCAGAGGATTCACGGGAATTTAGGGATTTTAGATTTTTGGGTCATAAACTTGGCTGTCCCCATCATATCTTTCAGGGTTCCATTCTTTCCAACAAGAGCTGTGATCTTGGCATAGTAGAACTGCCTTGGTTGAGATCTATGTTGGAGCTCATCCAATCTGAAAATTAAGTCTTCATCCTAGTATTTAGTTTTCTCTACTCCCCTGTCCCCAATTCAGGATATGAGAGACTCATTATATGCTACCAAAAAGGTCCTTTCACTTTTACACTTGGCTTTTAATCTCCTACTAATCACTCTCATCTTTTTATTATATTTTATAAAGCAAAGAACTTCACAATCCATTTTCCTTAAAGTTTCTATTTCCTCCAATTTTCTCAAATACTTAATATATTGCATCAGTAAGGGCATTCTCTTCCACTGCATTATCATTCCAATTAAAAAAATAATCAGTGGTGAAAGATTTAACAATTAGACCACCACCTTGTACCAGAGTCCATCTGTGCTTTCCTTACTACAAGTGATGTGGGCCTCATTGCCAGCTGGGCAGTTGAATCATCTAGTTTCAAAATGTATTCTTATTGTCTACTTTCTCAGATTTCTCCTGGTACTAACTGTTGCAGGTAGGGTTACTTTGGGATCAACATCTGTGGAAGGGAGCGGAAGGAATCAGGAGTAAGCAGAGGGAGCAGTTAAATTGTGTAGCAGGCCAAATGACGTCCTCAGATGACCCCATGGGGAGCTGAAGTTGTCCAACTGACCAAACATTTTACTCTTGCATCAGTAAGTCAGTAGATATGGGCCATCCAAGAAGAGATGTCACTATGGGAGAGGAGGCTATCTGCAGCTGAAGCAATCCATGAAGAGTATGACAGCTGATACAGTTTGGGTATTTGTTCCCTCCAAATCTCATGATGAAATGTGACCCCCAGTGTTGGAGGTGGGACCCACTGGGAGGCGTTTGGGTTATTGGAACGCATTCCTCATGAGTGACTCAGTGTCCTCCCCACAGTAATGAGTAAATTCTTGCTCTATTTGTTCATTAGAGTTGATTGTTTAAAAGAGCCTGGTATTTCTCTTTTTCACTCTCTCTTACCATGTAATATGCCTCCCCTTGTGTTCCACCATAAATAGTAGCTTCCTGAGGCCACAATAGAAGCATCCACTGGCATGATCAGATGCCAGTGCTGTGTAGAACTGGCAACCAAACAAACCTGTTTTCATAAATAGCAGCATAAACTTTACAACCACACAAAATGAACTAACACAACAGCTGAAGGCTCTCCAAAGATAGCACTCCCAGAGGCTGGGGGCAGCAACTCCTTCACTGAAGGGCGATCTGAAGGGTCCACTATAATACGTACCACAGGAGGCATTCATTCAATCCCTTGACTTTCTAAGACACCAGTAAAAATGTTTGCGTCCAGGATAAAGTACCAAGAACTCCTTTTGAAACAAAGTGAAAGTACAGAAATTTTAGTGATAGATTAGATTGGGGCTAGGACATATGAAAAAAGATTCAAGAAAAAGTTCAAGCATTCTCAGTCGAACAATTGTATAAAGAATAGTGTTACTTACTGAGATAGGCAACAATGGGAGGTATTTGGGC
This sequence comes from Carlito syrichta, assembly GCF_000164805.1. NCBI lineage: Eukaryota > Metazoa > Chordata > Mammalia > Primates > Tarsiidae > Carlito > Carlito syrichta. Next base: position 6,550 of record NW_007227340.1, read on the forward strand.
AGTGGACAAAGTGGAAAATGGAGATGTTAATAAGCAACTACAATGCAACATTTTTGACAGTTTATTATGTACTAAGTACTGTGCACTTCATAAGTATTTTATTTTCTTAATACCTGTATGAAGTAAAGTCTATTATTATTTGCGTAATGGGCATATTTGAAGAAATAATGGTCCCACACTTCCAAAATTTGCTGAAAAATATTAATTTATGCATCCAAGATTTTAAATGAACTCCAAATAGTTTTCACAGAGATCCACACCTAGCCACGTCATATTCAAACCACTGAAAGCCAAGGACAAACAGAAAATCTTGAAAGTTGGTAGAGAAAAATAGCCAATCACCTAAAAGGGCAGCACGTAACTAATAGTTTACTTCTCATGAAGTCAATACTCCATGTTATAGAAACAGTGGGGTTCAAAAGGCAGTGGTGTGCAATATTCAAAGTGCTGAAAAAAAATATTAACCAAGAATTCTACATCCAATATCTTTCATACCTGGTGAAGTGTAATATGATTCAGGGACTACTGTCCCAGCCTAAAAATTTAGGGCAGGCCGGGTGTGGTGGCTCAAGCCTGTAATCCCAGCACTTTGGGGGATGGAGGTGAGAGGATTGCTTGAGCTCAGGGGTTTGAGACCAGCCTGAGCAACATGGTGAGACCTCGTCTCTACAATGAATCAAAAAATTAGCTGGGCATGGTGGCTCATGCCTGTGGTTCCAGTTACTTGGAAGGCTGAGATGGAAGGAACACCTGAGCCCAGCAGGTCGGGGCTGTGGTGCTCACTGCACTCCAGCCTGGCAATAGAGTGAGACTCTGACTTAAAAAAATTGAGGGGCAAGAAAAAGTCTGGAGGTAACATTCACCTATTTAGTTCTAGGCAATAAGAAAAATCTTTTTATTTTACTTAAAAACTTAAATTTCTTTTTGTTGGCATGTCTTACACCAGGTATCTACTTATTGAAGGAGCAAAATCTGTACTGGATTTGACATACAATTAGGTAGAACAGGACTGTTGGCCAAGGCATTAATAAGCAATATATAACAGGCAACTGAAATTCTGGGTGAATGCTATTCATAATAATCAGTATTCCAGACGGCAACAGGAGCCATTATGGCCTCAAGATATCCTCTCTTCTGAATTATTAGAAATAGGCAGACTCACAGAAGTTTTTGGCCAAGATCCAGAGCCATCCCAAATAGCATCCAGAGACAGAATTGAGAAGAATGAGAAATTACAAAGAGACAGACGTATTGAAAGGCAGTTTGTTTTCTGCCTCAACAGATGTTCAATCAAGCATAGATGAGCAGAGATTCAATTACTGAATGAATGGACCACTAAAATAATTTTTAAAATCCTAGGCAAAATTTATGTAAAATTATCAGTTATTTTACGTAAAGCAATAGTTAATAATCTGATTGGTAGAGGCCAAGAAGTTCAATAATGCTGCAGTTTTAAAGAAGTAAATTCTGTAATTACAACCAAACACATCCAAGACAGTGCATGAGTAAGACAGTTTTCTATCATAGTTAATTCATTATAAATGGATTATTTCCTTGTAGGCAGACTATTTCAAAGTTTAGAACCTTAAACTCAAACTAAGATAAGAGACTTGTGATTCAAATGAGTCCCAGTTAGGCCTTGATATAACTAAATGATATTTTCTTTGTCAAGTAATGGAGGTAGTTATATGTAAATTCACACATTTTGGTCTAACATTGAGGTTTCTATGAGTTGCATCTGAAGCCCATGTTAGTTACTCACCTTACTCCATTTTGTGAATTTCTTGTAGACATTAAATATAATGTTATGAAAGACAAAAATTTTCAGGCTCCAGAACGCAGTCTTCAGAGACAAAAGCAAGAGGAAAAAAACTAAACCCATGGCAGCCATTGTAATAAAAAAACCTTGCAATCCCAAGTTTTCCAAACTGATAGATGTTGTATGGATGAACTGAAAATGATAAAAGAGATAGTCTTACTTTAAAAACTGACGCAAAGTATAAGATGATACCAAATATCAAGAAATATAGGATCAAGATTAATTTAGAGTTAGAGTAGTATAGAACACAGAATATCTTATTTGCTCTTCCCTGACATTTACAGTTATTTATGATTATTACAAAAGTTATTTTGCTAATTGATTTTTCCTCTAGTTTTTACTAATTTTTTTTTAATAGGAGACAATTTTACCACATATTAAATGAATTTCAAAGGCAGAGCCTTTGTGAACAGAATGCTTTGTAATGAAATGAAACACAAAATAAAAGTATTTATGGCATGTGTGTGGTGATATATAGACAGCATATTGTTAAAGACTTTCAGTGAGTTTTTTTTTTTTGCTTTACAAACAAGAAAAAGTGTTTTTTTTGTTTTTTTTGTTTTTTTTTTTTGAGTGAGAGAAGTCTCATTCTGTTGCTCAGGCTGGATTGCAGTGGCATGATTACGACCACCACCACCTCCGTCTGCTGGGTTCAGGTCCTTCTGCCTCTGCCTTCCAAGTAGCTAGAACTACAGGCACTGCTACCATGCCTAGCTAATTTTTTAAAAAATTTATTTATTGTAGAGACAAAGTCTTGCCAAGTTGCCCAGCTGGTCTCAAACCACTGGACTCAGGCAATCCTCTTGCCTTGGCCTCCCAAAGTGCTGGGATCACAGGCTTGAGCTACTGTGCCCAGCCAGGAAAAAGTTTTAACATGGCAATACTCATAAAGATGAAAACAACAAATAGTCTAAAATGTCAGTGGGCTATTAGTGATAGTTTTTGGCCTGCCTACAGAGAAAATTAGCTACAACAAGCAGCTGAATTTTGGATATGAGAATAGAAGGCAACTTTGAGATATAAAGATAATAAAAACACTTTTTGTAAGAATTGTATTTTTTGACTGATTTATCCCAGCATACATAAATGCAGTTTATTTATTTATTGGTTTTTGTAATAAAATCTAAAAAACATAAAATGTATCAACTTAAAGTGTTCAGTTCACTGACACTGAGTACATTCACAATGCTATGCAGCCATCACCACTGTCTAGAGCAAGAACATTTTCATCCTTCCAAAAGAAAAACCAGTACCCATTAAGCAGTCACCATTGTCCCTTTCCCCAGGCCTATTTACAATCACGAATCTATCTTCTCTCTTTGCAGATTTGTGAAGTTTGGACATTTTATATAAATCATACAATATGTGGGTTTGGTGTCTGGCTTCTTTCTTTTAGCATAATGTTTTCAAAGTTCATCCATGTTGAACCATGCATCAGTAATTCATTTCTTCTTATTGCCGAATAATATTCTACTGTATGAACAGACCACATTGTGTTTATCCATTTATCAGTGGATGAACATTCAGATTGTGTCTACTTTTTGGCCATAAACAGTTGGGTACAAGTTTTTGTTTGAGTATTTGTTTTCAATTCTTTTGGGTATATACTTAGAAGTGGACGTGCTGAGTGATATTGCAATTCTGTATTTAACTTTTTGAGGAACTGCCAAGCTGTTTTACACAGCAGTGACAACATTTTACATTCTCAGGAATGTTTAAGGGCACCAATTTCTCCACATTCCCATCAACCACTGATATTTCCATTTTTGATTATAGTCATCCAAGTGAGTGTGAAGGGTTATCTCATTGTGGTTTTAAATCACATTTTGCTATTAACTAAATATTGTGAGCATCTTTTCAAGTGCTGCAGACCATTTGCGTATTTTCATTGGATTCACATTTACTGATAGTTCTTCGCTTGTTGTAGAATTGGGCTGTCTTTTTTTTTTTTTTTGGTTGAATAATAAGTTTTTTATACCTTCTGGATGCCTGTAATCTGTTTATATAATTTGCATATCGTTTCTCTTATTTGTGAGTTGTTCTTTCACTTTTTTGACAGTCCTTTGAAGCATGACAATTTTTAATTTTGAAGAAGTCTATCTATTTTGTGTGTGTGTGTGTGTGTGTGTGTGTGTGTGTGTGTGTTTGGTCATATCTACTAAACAATTGCTAAATCCTAGGTCATGAAGATTTATTCCTATGTTTTATTATAAAAGTTTTATACTTTTAGTTCTTATATTTAGACCTTTGATCCATTTGACTTTAAATTTTGTACATAGTGTGAAGCAAAGATCCAACTCCATTTTTCGGTGTATGGATATTCAGTTTTACCAGCACCATTAAAAAAATATTTTATTTTATTTAAAGATATGGGGTACATACAATTCAGGAAAAGGTACAAATGGTCATCATACAGGTAAAGTTTGGGCTTCCCTTTGATCCCCACTTGTCTGGTTTGAGCCCAGGTACCCTTAATTGATGTTGTGTGTTCCCCTTCCCTCCCCTGGCAGTTTGCCACTACTACCAATCCCTTTCTTATAGTATTATGATAAATGCTCAAGGTCTGCTTATGAGTGAGAACATGTGGTACTCAGTTCTTTGTTTCATGTGGTGGATCACTTGAATATTATAGACTCTAAATCCATCTAAGCTGCTGGAAAGTCTCTAATTTTGTCCTTTTTTATGGCTGCATAATATTCCATTGATCAGCACCATTTGTTAAGAAATTATTCTTTCTCTGTGGAATGGTGGCACTCTTGTTGAAAATTAATTGACCATATGCATATGGTTTTACATTTGAACTCTCAATACTGCTCTATTACTCTATACATTTATCCTTATGCCATTACTACATGCTGTTTTGGTTATAGCTTGATAGCTAAGTTTTGAAATCAGGAAATGTGAGCCCTCTGACTTTGTTCTTGTTTTGTGGTATTGCTCTGGCTAATTAAGATCCCCTTGCAATTCACTTGCACTTTAGGATCTGTCTTTATCTATCTGTAGAAAAGGTCATTGTGATTTTGAGATGGATTATGCCGAATCTGTAGATTGTCTTCACAGTATTCACATCTTAACAACATTAAGTTTCCAACCCATGAAACATGGGGTGTCTTTCCACTTATTTATGTCTTTTTTTGATTTCTTCCAGCAATGTTTTGTAGTTTTCAGTGCAAGTCTTTAATTGCTTTGGCTAAATTTATTCCTAAATATTTAATTTTTTGATGCTACTGTAAATGAAATTGTTTTATTTCCTTTTTTTTGGATTATTACTGAAGACTGCGCGGTTTTTTTGTGTATCTATCTTCTACCCTGCAATGTGGCTGAATTTATTCATTAGCTTAAACAAGTTTTTTTGTACAAATTATTTGGAATTTTTTTTTATATACAAAATCATGTCATCTACAAATATAGTTTTCCTTTAACTTTAAGTTGGATATCTTATTTCTTTTTCTTGCCTATTTTCTCTGGTTAGTAATTCCATTACACTATTGATATAAGAGTGGTGAAAGAAGGCATTCTTGTCTTGTTCCTGAAATTATTGGAAAAGCTTTCAGTCTTTCACCATTGAGTATGGTATTAACTATGGCTTTTTGTAAATTCATAACTTTATATACATTTTTATAGATTGTCATGTTGAAGATTTCCCCTTGTTTTTCAAATCTGTTGTGTTTTTCACATGAAATGGTGTTGATTTTACCAAAGACTTTTTCTGCATTAGTAAGATATATTTGTGTTTTGACTTTATTCTATTAATATGTATATAATATTAATTTTCATATGTGGAACTCCCATTGCATTTCTGGGATAAATTCCTACTTTGTCATGGAATTCAGTTTGCTAGTATGTTTTTTTAGAGATCTCCATATTGGTATGAATGAAAGATATTGGTCTAGAGTATTCTTTTCTGATGACTTCTTGTCTATCTGTCTTTGGTATGGGGTAATGTGGGCCTTATGGAATGAATTAGGATGTGTTTCCTCCTTTTCTAGTGTTTGGAAAAATTTTAAAATAATTGATGTTAATTTCCTTTTAATGAATGGCAGAATTTGTCAGTAAAGCCACCTGATTCTGGCCTTTACTTTGTTGGGAATTTTGATTACTGATTCAATATCCTTTACATATCTATTAAGATATTCTATTTCTACTTCAGCTTTGTAATTGTGTGTCTCCAGAAATTTCTCCCTTTTATCTAGATTATCTAATTTGGTGGCATATAATTTCTCCTATAATTCTTTTTGCGAGGTTTGCAGTAATGCTCCCATTTTCATTTCTGATTTTACTAATTTATGTCATCCCTCTTTTTCTCAGTCTAGCTAAAGTTTTATCTATTCATTTAATCTTTACAAAGAACCAATTTTTGGTTTCAGTAATTTTCTTTTTTAATTTTCAATTCTCTATCTGGCTTACCTTTGATCAGATTTTTAGTATTTCCTTCTTTCTGCTAGCTTTGGGATTAGTTTGTTATTCTAGTTCTTCATTAGTGTTAAGTTAGGTTATCATTTTGAATTCATTTTTAAATGTATGTATGTATACTATAACTTTCCCTTTTAGCATTGTTTTCACTACATCTCCTAAGTTTTGGTATGTTATGCTTTTGTTTTAATTCATCCCAAGGTATTTTCTAATTTTCCTTTTGATTCATTCTTTGACCAATTTGTTGTTGAAGCATATTTTTAATTTCCTCATATTTATAAATTTTAAATTATCCTTTATTTTTGATTTCTAGTTTTATTCCATTGTTGTCAGAGAAGATACTTTGTATAAATTCAGTATTTTTAAATTTATTGAGTCTTTTTTGGTGGCTTACATAATTATCTATCCTAGAGAATATTTCACGTGCATTTGAGAAAAAATGTATATCCTGCTATGTTTTTTTTTTTTGAGTTGGAATCTGACTCTGTCACCCAGACTGGAGTGCAGTGGCCGCTCCCGGCCACTGCAGCC
>NW_007227341.1:0-6360 GCF_000164805.1 Carlito syrichta
GGGTTCAAAAGGCAGTGGTGTGCAATATTCAAAGTGCTGAAAAAAAATATTAACCAAGAATTCTACATCCAATATCTTTCATACCTGGTGAAGTGTAATATGATTCAGGGACTACTGTCCCAGCCTAAAAATTTAGGGCAGGCCGGGTGTGGTGGCTCAAGCCTGTAATCCCAGCACTTTGGGGGATGGAGGTGAGAGGATTGCTTGAGCTCAGGGGTTCGAGACCAGCCTGAGCAACATGGTGAGACCTCGTCTCTACAATGAATCAAAAAATTAGCTGGGCATGGTGGCTCATGCCTGTGGTTCCAGTTACTTGGAAGGCTGAGATGGAAGGAACACCTGAGCCCAGCAGGTCGGGGCTGTGGTGCTCACTGCACTCCAGCCTGGCAATAGAGTGAGACTCTGACTTAAAAAAATTGAGGGGCAAGAAAAAGTCTGGAGGTAACATTCACCTATTTAGTTCTAGGCAATAAGAAAAATCTTTTTATTTTACTTAAAAACTTAAATTTCTTTTTGTTGGCATGTCTTACACCAGGTATCTACTTATTGAAGGAGCAAAATCTGTACTGGATTTGACATACAATTAGGTAGAACAGGACTGTTGGCCAAGGCATTAATAAGCAATATATAACAGGCAACTGAAATTCTGGGTGAATGCTATTCATAATAATCAGTATTCCAGATGGCAACAGGAGCCATTATGGGCTCAAGATATCCTCTCTTCTGAATTATTAGAAATAGGCAGACTCACAGAAGTTTTTGGCCAAGATCCAGAGCCATCCCAAATAGCATCCAGAGACAGAATTGAGAAGAATGAGAAATTACAAAGAGACAGACGTATTGAAAGGCAGTTTGTTTTCTGCCTCAACAGATGTTCAATCAAGCATAGATGAGCAGAGATTCAATTACTGAATGAATGGACCACTAAAATAATTTTTAAAATCCTAGGCAAAATTTATGTAAAATTATCAGTTATTTTACGTAAAGCAATAGTTAATAATCTGATTGGTAGAGGCCAAGAAGTTCAATAATGCTGCAGTTTTAAAGAAGTAAATTCTGTAATTACAACCAAACACATCCAAGACAGTGCATGAGTAAGACAGTTTTCTATCATAGTTAATTCATTATAAATGGATTATTTCCTTGTAGGCAGACTATTTCAAAGTTTAGAACCTTAAACTCAAACTAAGATAAGAGACTTGTGATTCAAATGAGTCCCAGTTAGGCCTTGATATAACTAAATGATATTTTCTTTGTCAAGTAATGGAGGTAGTTATATGTAAATTCACACATTTTGGTCTAACATTGAGGTTTCTATGAGTTGCATCTGAAGCCCATGTTAGTTACTCACCTTACTCCATTTTGTGAATTTCTTGTAGACATTAAATATAATGTTATGAAAGACAAAAATTTTCAGGCTCCAGAACGCAGTCTTCAGAGACAAAAGCAAGAGGAAAAAAACTAAACCCATGGCAGCCATTGTAATAAAAAAACCTTGCAATCCCAAGTTTTCCAAACTGATAGATGTTGTATGGATGAACTGAAAATGATAAAAGAGATAGTCTTACTTTAAAAACTGACGCAAAGTATAAGATGATACCAAATATCAAGAAATATAGGATCAAGATTAATTTAGAGTTAGAGTAGTATAGAACACAGAATATCTTATTTGCTCTTCCCTGACATTTACAGTTATTTATGATTATTACAAAAGTTATTTTGCTAATTGATTTTTCCTCTAGTTTTTACTAATTTTTTTTTAATAGGAGACAATTTTACCACATATTAAATGAATTTCAAAGGCAGAGCCTTTGTGAACAGAATGCTTTGTAATGAAATGAAACACAAAATAAAAGTATTTATGGCATGTGTGTGGTGATATATAGACAGCATATTGTTAAAGACTTTCAGTGAGTTTTTTTTTTTTGCTTTACAAACAAGAAAAAGTGTTTTTTTTGTTTTTTTTGTTTTTTTTTTTTGAGTGAGAGAAGTCTCATTCTGTTGCTCAGGCTGGATTGCAGTGGCATGATTACGACCACCACCACCTCCGTCTGCTGGGTTCAGGTCCTTCTGCCTCTGCCTTCCAAGTAGCTAGAACTACAGGCACTGCTACCATGCCTAGCTAATTTTTAAAAAATTTATTTATGTAGAGACAAAAGTCTGCCAAGTTGCCCAGCTGGTCTCAAACCACTGGACTCAGGCAATCCTCTTGCCTTGGCCTCCCAAAGTGCTGGGATCACAGGCTTGAGCTACTGTGCCCAGCCAGGAAAAAGTTTTAACATGGCAATACTCATAAAGATGAAAACAACAAATAGTCTAAAATGTCAGTGGGCTATTAGTGATAGTTTTTGGCCTGCCTACAGAGAAAATTAGCTACAACAAGCAGCTGAATTTTGGATATGAGAATAGAAGGCAACTCTGAGATATAAAGATAATAAAAACACTTTTTGTAAGAATTGTATTTTTTGACTGATTTATCCCAGCATACATAAATGCAGTTTATTTATTTATTGGTTTTTGTAATAAAATCTAAAAAACATAAAATGTATCAACTTAAAGTGTTCAGTTCACTGACACTGAGTACATTCACAATGCTATGCAGCCATCACCACTGTCTAGAGCAAGAACATTTTCATCCTTCCAAAAGAAAAACCAGTACCCATTAAGCAGTCACCATTGTCCCTTTCCCCAGGCCTATTTGCAATCACGAATCTATCTTCTCTCTTTGCAGATTTGTGAAGTTTGGACATTTTATATAAATCATACAATATGTGGGTTTGGTGTCTGGCTTCTTTCTTTTAGCATAATGTTTTCAAAGTTCATCCATGTTGAACCATGCATCAGTAATTCATTTCTTCTTATTGCCGAATAATATTCTACTGTATGAACAGACCACATTGTGTTTATTCATTTATCAGTGGATGAACATTCAGATTGTGTCTACTTTTTGGCCATAAACAGTTGGGTACAAGTTTTTGTTTGAGTATTTGTTTTCAATTCTTTTGGGTATATACTTAGAAGTGGACGTGCTGAGTGATATTGCAATTCTGTATTTAACTTTTTGAGGAACTGCCAAGCTGTTTTACACAGCAGTGACAACATTTTACATTCTCAGGAATGTTTAAGGGCACCAATTTCTCCACATTCCCATCAACCACTGATATTTCCATTTTTGATTATAGTCATCCAAGTGAGTGTGAAGGGTTATCTCATTGTGGTTTTAAATCACATTTTGCTATTAACTAAATATTGTGAGCATCTTTTCAAGTGCTTGCAGACCATTTGCATATTTTCATTGGATTCACATTTACTGAAGTTCTTCGCTTGTTGTAGAATTGGGCTGTCTTTTTTTTTTTTTTTGGTTGAATAATAAGTTTTTTATACCTTCTGGATGCCTGTAATCTGAAATATAATTTGCAAATCGTTTCTCTTATTTGTGAGTTGTTCTTTCACTTTTTTGACAGTCCTTTGAAGCATGACAATTTTTAATTTTGAAGAAGTCTATCTATTTTGTGTGTGTGTGTGTGTGTGTGTGTGTGTGTGTGTGTGTGTGTGTGTGTTTGGTCATATCTACTAAACAATTGCTAAATCCTAGGTCATGAAGATTTATTCCTATGTTTTATTATAAAAGTTTTATACTTTTAGTTCTTATATTTAGACCTTTGATCCATTTGACTTTAAATTTTGTACATAGTGTGAAGCAAAGATCCAACTCCATTTTTCGGTGTATGGATATTCAGTTTTACCAGCACCATTAAAAAAATATTTTATTTTATTTTAAAGATATGGGGTACATACAATTCAGGAAAAGGTACAAATGGTCATCATACAGGTAAAGTTTGGGCTTCCCTTTGATCCCCACTTGTCTGGTTTGAGCCCAGGTACCCTTAATTGATGTTGTGTGTTCCCCTTCCCTCCCCTGGCAGTTTGCCACTACTACCAATCCCTTTCTTATAGTATTATGATAAATGCTCAAGGTCTGCTTATGAGTGAGAACATGTGGTACTCAGTTCTTTGTTTCATGTGGTGGATCACTTGAATATTATAGACTCTAAATCCATCTAAGCTGCTGCAAAGTCTCTAATTTTGTCCTTTTTTATGGCTGCATAATATTCCATTGATCAGCACCATTTGTTAAGAAATTATTCTTTCTCTGTGGAATGGTGGCACTCTTGTTGAAAATTAATTGACCATATGCATATGGTTTTACATTTGAACTCTCAATACTGCTCTATTACTCTATACATTTATCCTTATGCCATTACTACATGCTGTTTTGGTTATAGCTTGATAGCTAAGTTTTGAAATCAGGAAATGTGAGCCCTCTGACTTTGTTCTTGTTTTGTGGTATTGCTCTGGCTAATTAAGATCCCCTTGCAATTCACTTGCACTTTAGGATCTGTCTTTATCTATCTGTAGAAAAGGTCATTGTGATTTTGAGATGGATTATGCCGAATCTGTAGATTGTCTTCACAGTATTCACATCTTAACAACATTAAGTTTCCAACCCATGAAACATGGGGTGTCTTTCCACTTATTTATGTCTTTTTTTGATTTCTTCCAGCAATGTTTTGTAGTTTTCAGTGCAAGTCTTTAATTGCTTTGGCTAAATTTATTCCTAAATATTTAATTTTTTGATGCTACTGTAAATGAAATTGTTTTATTTCCTTTTTTTTGGATTATTACTGAAGACTGCGCGGTTTTTTTGTGTATCTATCTTCTACCCTGCAATGTGGCTGAATTTATTCATTAGCTTAAACAAGTTTTTTTGTACAAATTATTTGGAATTTTTTTTTATATACAAAATCATGTCATCTACAAATATAGTTTTCCTTTAACTTTAAGTTGGATATCTTATTTCTTTTTCTTGCCTATTTTCTCTGGTTAGTAATTCCATTACACTATTGATATAAGAGTGGTGAAAGAAGGCATTCTTGTCTTGTTCCTGAAATTATTGGAAAAGCTTTCAGTCTTTCACCATTGAGTATGGTATTAACTATGGCTTTTTGTAAATTCATAACTTTATATACATTTTTATAGATTGTCATGTTGAAGATTTCCCCTTGTTTTTCAAATCTGTTGTGTTTTTCACATGAAATGGTGTTGATTTTACCAAAGACTTTTTCTGCATTAGTAAGATATATTTGTGTTTTGACTTTATTCTATTAATATGTATATAATATTAATTTTCATATGTGGAACTCCCATTGCATTTCTGGGATAAATTCCTACTTTGTCATGGAATTCAGTTTGCTAGTATGTTTTTTTAGAGATCTCCATATTGGTATGAATGAAAGATATTGGTCTAGAGTATTCTTTTCTGATGACTTCTTGTCTATCTGTCTTTGGTATGGGGTAATGTGGGCCTTATGGAATGAATTAGGATGTGTTTCCTCCTTTTCTAGTGTTTGGAAAAATTTTAAAATAATTGATGTTAATTTCCTTTTAATGAATGGCAGAATTTGTCAGTAAAGCCACCTGATTCTGGCCTTTACTTTGTTGGGAATTTTGATTACTGATTCAATATCCTTTACATATCTATTAAGATATTCTATTTCTACTTCAGCTTTGTAATTGTGTGTCTCCAGAAATTTCTCCCTTTTATCTAGATTATCTAATTTGGTGGCATATAATTTCTCCTATAATTCTTTTTGCGAGGTTTGCAGTAATGCTCCCATTTTCATTTCTGATTTTACTAATTTATGTCATCCCTCTTTTTCTCAGTCTAGCTAAAGTTTTATCTATTCATTTAATCTTTACAAAGAACCAATTTTTGGTTTCAGTAATTTTCTTTTTTAATTTTCAATTCTCTATCTGGCTTACCTTTGATCAGATTTTTAGTATTTCCTTCTTTCTGCTAGCTTTGGGATTAGTTTGTTATTCTAGTTCTTCATTAGTGTTAAGTTAGGTTATCATTTTGAATTCATTTTTAAATGTATGTATGTATACTATAACTTTCCCTTTTAGCATTGTTTTCACTACATCTCCTAAGTTTTGGTATGTTATGCTTTTGTTTTAATTCATCCCAAGGTATTTTCTAATTTTCCTTTTGATTCATTCTTTGACCAATTTGTTGTTGAAGCATATTTTTAATTTCCTCATATTTATAAATTTTAAATTATCCTTTATTTTTGATTTCTAGTTTTATTCCATTGTTGTCAGAGAAGATACTTTGTATAAATTCAGTATTTTTAAATTTATTGAGTCTTTTTTGGTGGCTTACATAATTATCTATCCTAGAGAATATTTCACGTGCATTTGAGAAAAAATGTATATCCTGCTATGTTTTTTTTTTTTGAGTTGGAATCTGACTCTGTCACCCAGACTGGAGTGCAGTGGCCGCTCCCGGCCACTGCAGCC
>NW_007227342.1:0-5831 GCF_000164805.1 Carlito syrichta
TCAGATTTTGAACATATAGGCTCTGTTATTGGGGAACTATTGTGTTACTTTGGAGGCACACTAAGTTATTGCTTTTCAAGGAATTCTTATGTCCCTACACTAATTTTTGCATATTCAATGAAATAGTGGCTTCTTCCAATGTTATGCAGTTATATGGAAAGACTTTTTCTGTAGTTTGTTCCAGAGTGTTGGTTGTGTAGCATGCTTTGGCTTTGGTTTTGGGTGGGTGTAGTATTGTAGTCTTCTATACTTTCTTTGGCTATAATTGACATTAGCAGTGTCTGTAAGCGCCTCAGTGGCCTAGAATGTGGGTGCTTATGGAGATGCCTGTGCAGCATTTCTGGGGGTGGAGGACACAGTGTGGGTCAGGTCTCAGGCTCTAGAAGGGTATATTCTGGGTGCAGTGGTTTTGTCAACCATGAGGTGGTTCCAACAGCAGGCAGGAAGTAGGCAAGCCAGTCCTTAGTGACTGAAAAGTGTTTCCAGTATGTGATTGCTCCATTAGGTAAGGGGTATGGGCTTTTGGCATCAGTGGGCACCAGGAAGCATGATATGTTGGCTTGGGGAGGGGAGATGTGTACAGCTTACAGTGGCTCCACCAGTTGAGGGCAGTTATATAATTTTTAGACTATTCCGTCCTCAGATGATTCAGTACCTGCCCTCAAGTGCATAAGTGAGCCCAGATGAGATAGATCATCTTATCCCTGATTATCAGGACCAGTCAATTAAGCCCCTCCCTAATCCACAGTACCATAAACTAAATAAATACTCTTATAGGCTGATACATTGTGTGGTGGTTTTAAACATAACAAAAGCTAACTGATACCAATCTATTATAAATTTTGACCCCAAATTATAAGTTTTTAGAATCATGCTGCCCTTTCTAGGTCAGTATTAAACTGAAGACTACATAGTCTACATTCACTGAGAAATGAGTATTTGTTAGATAAATATTCTTACCTTAATAGAATTTCTGTAGAAAGACTGAATTCCAGAAGAGGGGAATGACATCGCAATTATCTGATCTGGAAGTCAAAATCAGCACTGTTATGAATGTCATTATAGATAGAAAACAATACATAAACATTTAATTTACATATAGTGAGACCACTTATTCACAGGAAAAAAAAGCTTTCAAGATTGAGGTTGACAGAAAAAAAGTTAACATACACTCAGGATAATCAAGATAACATGTAAAATTATCCAACACAGTGACCATTAAACTATAATGATGTTACCAAGACTCAATTTGGTCTAGCCATATGCCATGTAATTGTGTTGGCTTCAGTCTGAAGCTCTCCATGTGGTTGAAATTCAGTTATTATCTTAAATACCAGAGAAAATTTAAGAGTTCTGGGCACCAGTGATGATGGGAACTCCAAGGGTGCTTTCCAGCCCTCATGACTCATAAAACCTGAGATCTACAAAACAGTGATCCCATTCTTTGGACTTCTAGGAAGACAAGAGGTCTCTCAGGGATTCTTCGAACTCAGAATAACTACTATGACTTAATCCACTCTATAGTAAACTCAAATGGAGTCATCTGGAAATCCATTCATGTTCCTGTCCTGCAAACAAGTAGCCCTAATTTGAGATGGCATGGAGATTTTTCATTTTCCTAAACTACAAATATGTCATACTATCACAGTGGCATATGTCCTTATTGAGGAAAAAAAAAAAAAACACTTGAGAAACACATGGCTTAGGTAATGCAAATCATTAAATTTAAAAAGAGCAACAAGAGCCGGACTCGGTGGCTCAGCCTATAATCCTGCGCCTTTGGGAGGCTGAGGTGAGTGAATTGCCGGAGCCCGTGGGTTCAAGACCTGCCCGGGCAACTTGGTGAGACCTCATCTCTACAATAAATCAAAAATTAGCCAGGCGTGGTAGTGCGCCCCTGTAGTTCCAGCTACTTGGAAGGTTGAGGCGGAAGGATTGCCAGAGCCCAGCAGGTCGAGCCTGTGGTGGCCGGGAGCGGCCAGTGCACTCCAGTCTGAGTGACAGAGTGAGACTCCAACTAAAAAAAAAAAAATAGCAACAAGAAAAATAGGATGTTAATATAAGTAAATCAATACTTAAACTTCACAAACCAGTGATGTAAGTGAGATCCAGGTCATAGCCATCCTTCACATACCTTCTTTTGTTTTCTGACACCTGAGAGTTTTAAACAATCAACATAAAAATAAAAAATAAATATTTATGCAATATCCATATCAACCCTTGCCAATATTTCCCAAAACATAAAACAGTTTTCTGAATCAAAAATATGCTTTGTCTACTTACCAGCCTTCTGATTAATATTTTAAGGTATCTTATTTGATGAGCCAGATGAACAATTCTTATCATAACAATGATGTGCAGGGCTCGAAATAAACTGTCGAATCTAACAATAAATTTTCAAGATCCATTTTTACTTAGAAACAGAGAATTTTATCAATATAGACTAAGTCTAGATTGGTGGTTATTAGCTAGGGGTAGTTTCCTCTTTCCCCCAACCCAGCCACAAGGTGATATTTGGTAACGTATGGAGTCATATTTGGTTGTCACAACTGTATGTGGGAGAAGGAAGGGTGCTAGTTACATCTAGTAAACTGAGGCCAGGAATTCTGCTAAACATTCTGCTATAAATACAACTGCTCCCCACTCCCCTATGAAAATAATTATCTGGTTTAAAATGTCATTAATGCTGAGAGTGAGAAGCTCTGGTCTAGAAAAATAGTAACACAATAGAGTCTTAGAGTTTGTGAATTTAACTTTGTTTCCAGACCATTATTTGCATCTTTTCCCCATCTAAACAAGCTAAAGGTTCTCATTTATCTTTATTACTCCCATCAGTAACATAGATTTACTACAACCTCTAACAGATATCATGCAGGCAACAGATTTAAATACTTCCCAAGCATGCTAGCTGCTGTCTCTCCTACTATCAGAAACACTATATCAGAGAAGTGATGGTCTGGAGTAGTGGTTCTCTAACTTGATCATGCATCAGAGTCATCTGAAAAAGCTTGTTAAAGTACATACTACTGGGTCCCAAAAATACTAATTCAGTGGGTCTAAGGTGTAGTTTTTCTGTTTTCATTTCTAGAAAGCCCTCAAGTAATGTCAAAGTTGCTGGTCAGAGGACCACACAGGCTCAGATTATTTTCAAAGTATTCTTGAAGCCTATCACATAATGTGCTTAAGTTGGGGCCTGAATTGTCATCCAGGGACACTAAGGTACAGAAAGAAGCCAGTTATTTGACCCATGAAGAAACTTAGGAAGCTACCCAACATCTATATCTCAGTATATATTTGTTTTTCAATTTTCCTCATTGTCACATTAAAAACAAGAAAATGGGGAAAAAAGAGAGTCATCAGGTCCTCATATACTTTGTAGTTTTCTTATCCTGAGCAGTTCTAATTTTGCCTCAACTTTCTTCATTTCTACCAAACTACACTGCACAACTCTACTGCTATGTTGCTATTCATGTCCCTGCCTAGTTTTCTGTTCTGTTTGCTACTTTGTAGAGAATCATGATTAGGGTTACTCAAGTTTGACATATGCTCAAATCAATATTCTCTTGGCTATAGGAAAAACCTGAATAGAATTTCATGTGTAAGGGCTTTATGGTTGAAGCACAAATAGAAATTTAAGGGCAATTTCAAACTGTAGAGAAGTTAAAGCAGTAGCATAAGAGAAAAAGTCCCTAGATTCTTCTTTGGGAAATTTTTCTTCTTTATTCAATTAATGGTACGTATGGTACTTATGGACCTTTCACTAGTCCCTAAATATCACAATGTTTTAGTTTCAAAGTATGTGGCAATTTATCTAAACATTTCAGTTATAAGCAATGTATTTTTAATAGAATCAGAACATTCTAAGTTTAAAAGATTATATAGACTAAAAGCCATAGAAAATACAAAAAAAATTAAAAACTTCAAGAGATGTAAATATATCTTTCATACCTTGGGACATCTTTACGA
Organism: Carlito syrichta; assembly: GCF_000164805.1. Classification (NCBI taxonomy): domain Eukaryota; kingdom Metazoa; phylum Chordata; class Mammalia; order Primates; family Tarsiidae; genus Carlito; species Carlito syrichta. The sequence goes on from NW_007227342.1 coordinate 3,967, forward strand.
AGTTCTAAGTCATACCATATGTAAGTGACATTAACTGGTAGAGACAGTCCGATAATGACAGCATCGATAGCATTAGGGGACACTGAAAAATAGAGCTGCATCCTGTAGTATAAAACAAAATAAATAAATTCTTCCCCCCATGAAAAAAGATAGGACTGTTTTAAGACCACAAATTATTTGGCTCATCCCAATGACAAGTTCTACTTTAATGAGATATAAAAATGCATTTTTAAGATGAAATTAAGGGGAAGATATATTTATGGAAATTTTACAGTCACCTTATATTTATTTGATATGTATATATGACAAAGGCATTAATATAGAAATTTAAGTATAGTAATAGATATAACCAAACCATTGAACAAGAGGCAAGTCTTACCTTCATGCAGTGAGAGGAGAAAAGTGAGATGTTGGGTAGTCTTATTGGGGAATGGAAATGGAATACATATGTCACAGGCATAGAGCAGTTGGGCCATGAAGAGTATATGAAAGGAGCTCACAAGAAGAGGGATCTCCTATTTTGGTTTCCAAACTCATCATCTGGCTTTATGCCCACATTGGAATCCCAGTGGACTACTGTGGCCTCTGCCAGGGGGAAAGGTGGACGTCCACAAACCACACCTTCTCCCTATACTGGTTCCTTCAGACATGGGGACTGGTCCTCCAGGGAAAGCTTCTTCTGGGTCTGGGGCAACTATTTTTAGACTCTAAGAAACCTGAGAGTGGGCAACTGTCCTTAGCTCAATGACATAAGGATAAAAAATCAGCAGGATCGGAGACAAACTGCCTTCTGAGATACTCTGGGTAAAGTAAGACTGGGAAACAGTCCCACACTCCCACAGTGTGTTATCCCCAATACTTGGCTCACCTGACCCATCTCAGGAAGTCAGCCTGCAGTGAAAATTAATGGCTGCCTTGCTACAAAGTCTCACTGATGGGAGAGTATGCCTCACACCTCCTCTGTATCTTAAAAGTTTTAATTTTAACTGAGATGGAAGTTATTTGTGATCTATTATCTAATATTTTATCTATTACCAATTGTTATTTAGAATTCAACTCTTAATGAAAATATATTTTATTTCACATCTATTTATCTTAGTCTGTGTAGACACATCAGCTGCCTGGCCCCTTTTTGAAAACGCTTTAAGCTTTATCTGTAGAAGGAACCATCTTGAATACATTGTTGGAGACTAGAAGTCCAGTTGCAACAATAATACTATTAAAGCCCAATCTATGAAAAACTGGGATTTGGACTGTTGTTTTTATTTGGGCCATGACTTTGAGGAGAATTATTTTGATAGAGAGGAACACATTTGGTAGAATTGAACTGCTGATTATTTTGACATGCTTCTCATACGGTCCAAAATAGGTTTATGCATTACAAAAATAATCAAACTTACCCTTCTACAAATATTCGAAGAAGAATATCTATTACAAAGAACACATCAATAGCCAATAATATGTCATTACATTCTGAAGGCATATCAATGTTTCTACAAGCGAGAACTATGTCTGCAGCCATAATCATCATATTCACCAAAAACATCAAAAGTCCAAATATCCTACAAGTCAATAAATAAATAATGATAATAAGAATAAAAAAGTTTTACCCCTATAGGTAGACTATATTTAGGTCAATTATCAGGTATCAAGATGTTATTATTTAGTATTAAACTCTCCCATGGCAGAAAAAATTGTATTGCCTTAGAATCTCAGCAAAATTACGAAGTTTTCACCCAACAGAAACAGTTGTTAGTGAATAAAATTTCCACCAAACTACTACAGAAAATGTAAGCATGCCCTTGTTTAGTAGACACATTGGACTGACACATTGAGATAGAACAGAAAAACCGAATTAAAATTAC
>NW_007227343.1:0-6076 GCF_000164805.1 Carlito syrichta
TCAGATTTTGAACATATAGGCTCTGTTATTGGGGAACTATTGTGTTACTTTGGAGGCACACTAAGTTATTGCTTTTCAAGGAATTCTTATGTCCCTACACTAATTTTTGCATATTCAATGAAATAGTGGCTTCTTCCAATGTTATGCAGTTATATGGAAAGACTTTTTCTGTAGTTTGTTCCAGAGTGTTGGTTGTGTAGCATGCTTTGGCTTTGGTTTTGGGTGGGTGTAGTATTGTAGTCTTCTATACTTTCTTTGGCTATAATTGACATTAGCAGTGTCTGTAAGCGCCTCAGTGGCCTAGAATGTGGGTGCTTATGGAGATGCCTGTGCAGCATTTCTGGGGGTGGAGGACACAGTGTGGGTCAGGTCTCAGGCTCTAGAAGGGTATATTCTGGGTGCAGTGGTTTTGTCAACCATGAGGTGGTTCCAACAGCAGGCAGGAAGTAGGCAAGCCAGTCCTTAGTGACTGAAAAGTGTTTCCAGTATGTGATTGCTCCATTAGGTAAGGGGTATGGGCTTTTGGCATCAGTGGGCACCAGGAAGCATGATATGTTGGCTTGGGGAGGGGAGATGTGTACAGCTTACAGTGGCTCCACCAGTTGAGGGCAGTTATATAATTTTTAGACTATTCCGTCCTCAGATGATTCAGTACCTGCCCTCAAGTGCATAAGTGAGCCCAGATGAGATAGATCATCTTATCCCTGATTATCAGGACCAGTCAATTAAGCCCCTCCCTAATCCACAGTACCATAAACTAAATAAATACTCTTATAGGCTGATACATTGTGTGGTGGTTTTAAACATAACAAAAGCTAACTGATACCAATCTATTATAAATTTTGACCCCAAATTATAAGTTTTTAGAATCATGCTGCCCTTTCTAGGTCAGTATTAAACTGAAGACTACATAGTCTACATTCACTGAGAAATGAGTATTTGTTAGATAAATATTCTTACCTTAATAGAATTTCTGTAGAAAGACTGAATTCCAGAAGAGGGGAATGACATCGCAATTATCTGATCTGGAAGTCAAAATCAGCACTGTTATGAATGTCATTATAGATAGAAAACAATACATAAACATTTAATTTACATATAGTGAGACCACTTATTCACAGGAAAAAAAAGCTTTCAAGATTGAGGTTGACAGAAAAAAAGTTAACATACACTCAGGATAATCAAGATAACATGTAAAATTATCCAACACAGTGACCATTAAACTATAATGATGTTACCAAGACTCAATTTGGTCTAGCCATATGCCATGTAATTGTGTTGGCTTCAGTCTGAAGCTCTCCATGTGGTTGAAATTCAGTTATTATCTTAAATACCAGAGAAAATTTAAGAGTTCTGGGCACCAGTGATGATGGGAACTCCAAGGGTGCTTTCCAGCCCTCATGACTCATAAAACCTGAGATCTACAAAACAGTGATCCCATTCTTTGGACTTCTAGGAAGACAAGAGGTCTCTCAGGGATTCTTCGAACTCAGAATAACTACTATGACTTAATCCACTCTATAGTAAACTCAAATGGAGTCATCTGGAAATCCATTCATGTTCCTGTCCTGCAAACAAGTAGCCCTAATTTGAGATGGCATGGAGATTTTTCATTTTCCTAAACTACAAATATGTCATACTATCACAGTGGCATATGTCCTTATTGAGGAAAAAAAAAAAAAACACTTGAGAAACACATGGCTTAGGTAATGCAAATCATTAAATTTAAAAAGAGCAACAAGAGCCGGACTCGGTGGCTCAGCCTATAATCCTGCGCCTTTGGGAGGCTGAGGTGAGTGAATTGCCGGAGCCCGTGGGTTCAAGACCTGCCCGGGCAACTTGGTGAGACCTCATCTCTACAATAAATCAAAAATTAGCCAGGCGTGGTAGTGCGCCCCTGTAGTTCCAGCTACTTGGAAGGTTGAGGCGGAAGGATTGCCAGAGCCCAGCAGGTCGAGCCTGTGGTGGCCGGGAGCGGCCAGTGCACTCCAGTCTGAGTGACAGAGTGAGACTCCAACTAAAAAAAAAAAAATAGCAACAAGAAAAATAGGATGTTAATATAAGTAAATCAATACTTAAACTTCACAAACCAGTGATGTAAGTGAGATCCAGGTCATAGCCATCCTTCACATACCTTCTTTTGTTTTCTGACACCTGAGAGTTTTAAACAATCAACATAAAAATAAAAAATAAATATTTATGCAATATCCATATCAACCCTTGCCAATATTTCCCAAAACATAAAACAGTTTTCTGAATCAAAAATATGCTTTGTCTACTTACCAGCCTTCTGATTAATATTTTAAGGTATCTTATTTGATGAGCCAGATGAACAATTCTTATCATAACAATGATGTGCAGGGCTCGAAATAAACTGTCGAATCTAACAATAAATTTTCAAGATCCATTTTTACTTAGAAACAGAGAATTTTATCAATATAGACTAAGTCTAGATTGGTGGTTATTAGCTAGGGGTAGTTTCCTCTTTCCCCCAACCCAGCCACAAGGTGATATTTGGTAACGTATGGAGTCATATTTGGTTGTCACAACTGTATGTGGGAGAAGGAAGGGTGCTAGTTACATCTAGTAAACTGAGGCCAGGAATTCTGCTAAACATTCTGCTATAAATACAACTGCTCCCCACTCCCCTATGAAAATAATTATCTGGTTTAAAATGTCATTAATGCTGAGAGTGAGAAGCTCTGGTCTAGAAAAATAGTAACACAATAGAGTCTTAGAGTTTGTGAATTTAACTTTGTTTCCAGACCATTATTTGCATCTTTTCCCCATCTAAACAAGCTAAAGGTTCTCATTTATCTTTATTACTCCCATCAGTAACATAGATTTACTACAACCTCTAACAGATATCATGCAGGCAACAGATTTAAATACTTCCCAAGCATGCTAGCTGCTGTCTCTCCTACTATCAGAAACACTATAGCAGAGAAGTGATGGTCTGGAGTAGTGGTTCTCTAACTTGAGCATGCATCAGAGTCATCTGAAAAAGCTTGTTAAACTACATACTACTGGGTCCCAGAGATACTAATTCAGTGGGTCTAAGGTGTAGTTTTTCTGTTTTCATTTCTAGAAAGCCCTCAAGTAATGTCAAAGTTGCTGGTCAGAGGACCACACAGGCTCAGATTATTTTCAAAGTATTCTTGAAGCCTATCACATAATGTGCTTAAGTTGGGGCCTGAATTGTCATCCAGGGACACTAAGGTACAGAAAGAAGCCAGTTATTTGACCCATGAAGAAACTTAGGAAGCTACCCAACATCTATATCTCAGTATATATTTGTTTTTCAATTTTCCTCATTGTCACATTAAAAACAAGAAAATGGGGAAAAAAGAGAGTCATCAGGTCCTCATATACTTTGTAGTTTTCTTATCCTGAGCAGTTCTAATTTTGCCTCAACTTTCTTCATTTCTACCAAACTACACTGCACAACTCTACTGCTATGTTGCTATTCATGTCCCTGCCTAGTTTTCTGTTCTGTTTGCTACTTTGTAGAGAATCATGATTAGGGTTACTCAAGTTTGACATATGCTCAAATCAATATTCTCTTGGCTATAGGAAAAACCTGAATAGAATTTCATGTGTAAGGGCTTTATGGTTGAAGCACAAATAGAAATTTAAGGGCAATTTCAAACTGTAGAGAAGTTAAAGCAGTAGCATAAGAGAAAAAGTCCCTAGATTCTTCTTTGGGAAATTTTTCTTCTTTATTCAATTAATGGTACGTATGGTACTTATGGACCTTTCACTAGTCCCTAAATATCACAATGTTTTAGTTTCAAAGTATGTGGCAATTTATCTAAACATTTCAGTTATAAGCAATGTATTTTTAATAGAATCAGAACATTCTAAGTTTAAAAGATTATATAGACTAAAAGCCATAGAAAATACAAAAAAAATTAAAAACTTCAAGAGATGTAAATATATCTTTCATACCTTGGGACATCTTTACGAAGTTCTAAGTCATACCATATGTAAGTGACATTAACTGGTAGAGACAGTCCGATAATGACAGCATCGATAGCATTAGGGGACACTGAAAAATAGAGCTGCATCCTGTAGTATAAAACAAAATAAATAAATTCTTCCCCCCATGAAAAAAGATAGGACTGTTTTAAGACCACAAATTATTTGGCTCATCCCAATGACAAGTTCTACTTTAATGAGATATAAAAATGCATTTTTAAGATGAAATTAAGGGGAAGATATATTTATGGAAATTTTACAGTCACCTTATATTTATTTGATATGTATATATGACAAAGGCATTAATATAGAAATTTAAGTATAGTAATAGATATAACCAAACCATTGAACAAGAGGCAAGTCTTACCTTCATGCAGTGAGAGGAGAAAAGTGAGATGTTGGGTAGTCTTATTGGGGAATGGAAATGGAATACATATGTCACAGGCATAGAGCAGTTGGGCCATGAAGAGTATATGAAAGGAGCTCACAAGAAGAGGGATCTCCTATTTTGGTTTCCAAACTCATCATCTGGCTTTATGCCCACATTGGAATCCCAGTGGACTACTGTGGCCTCTGCCAGGGGGAAAGGTGGACGTCCACAAACCACACCTTCTCCCTATACTGGTTCCTTCAGACATGGGGACTGGTCCTCCAGGGAAAGCTTCTTCTGGGTCTGGGGCAACTATTTTTAGACTCTAAGAAACCTGAGAGTGGGCAACTGTCCTTAGCTCAATGACATAAGGATAAAAAATCAGCAGGATCGGAGACAAACTGCCTTCTGAGATACTCTGGGTAAAGTAAGACTGGGAAACAGTCCCACACTCCCACAGTGTGTTATCCCCAATACTTGGCTCACCTGACCCATCTCAGGAAGTCAGCCTGCAGTGAAAATTAATGGCTGCCTTGCTACAAAGTCTCACTGATGGGAGAGTATGCCTCACACCTCCTCTGTATCTTAAAAGTTTTAATTTTAACTGAGATGGAAGTTATTTGTGATCTATTATCTAATATTTTATCTATTACCAATTGTTATTTAGAATTCAACTCTTAATGAAAATATATTTTATTTCACATCTATTTATCTTAGTCTGTGTAGACACATCAGCTGCCTGGCCCCTTTTTGAAAACGCTTTAAGCTTTATCTGTAGAAGGAACCATCTTGAATACATTGTTGGAGACTAGAAGTCCAGTTGCAACAATAATACTATTAAAGCCCAATCTATGAAAAACTGGGATTTGGACTGTTGTTTTTATTTGGGCCATGACTTTGAGGAGAATTATTTTGATAGAGAGGAACACATTTGGTAGAATTGAACTGCTGATTATTTTGACATGCTTCTCATACGGTCCAAAATAGGTTTATGCATTACAAAAATAATCAAACTTACCCTTCTACAAATATTCGAAGAAGAATATCTATTACAAAGAACACATCAATAGCCAATAAAATGTCATTACATTCTGAAGGCATATCAATGTTTCTACAAGCGAGAACTATGTCTGCAACCATAATCATCATATTCACCAAAAACATCAAAAGTCCAAATATCCTACAAGTCAATAAATAAATAATGATAATAAGAATAAAAAAGTTTTACCCCTATAGGTAGACTATATTTAGGTCAATTATCAGGTATCAAGATGTTATTATTTAGTATTAAACTCTCCCATGGCAGAAAAAATTGTATTGCCTTAGAATCTCAGCAAAATTACGAAGTTTTCACCCAACAGAAACAGTTGTTAGTGAATAAAATTTCCACCAAACTACTACAGAAAATGTAAGCATGCCCTTGTTTAGTAGACACATTGGACTGACACATTGAGATAGAACAGAAAACCGAATTAAAATTACATTTGTCTGTGTCTAAACTTTTCTTAAAATTTGAGTATTTCATAAAGAGCTTATATTCCTTATAGTGTCTTATAATCAATATGTTCCTCATGATTCCTTATAATTAATAAAACCTCATTAATGTGGATAATTCTTAAACCTTAGTGATAGAAAATATATGAAAGCATGACTACATAAGCCCTTTAAAAACCACTTGACCCGTAAGAATTTTTACCACTTATATTTTTAACATGTACATTACTATAT
>NW_007227344.1:0-11261 GCF_000164805.1 Carlito syrichta
TTTCTGTGATAATTTGCTTAGGACGGTTTCCTCCAGCTGCCTCCATATTGTTGCGGATGCCACGCTTTCTCCTTGTCGTGGCTGTGTAGCGTTCCATGGTGTACCTATACCACGTTTCCTTCACGCATTCTGCTCTTGACAGACACTTGTGACGTTTCCCGTTTTTGCTCTCGTGGAAGGTATTGAAGGAAACACAGGAGTGCGGCCGTCTTTTCGGAAGAATAATTTATGGTCCTTTGGGCATACGCTCAGGAGCGAGATTCCTGGGTGGACCGGTGGTTCTAGTTGTCGTCCTTGAGAATCTCCCAACTGCTTTTCACAGGGGTTGAACCGGCTTACGTTTCCACCAACAGTATGCGAGCGTTCCCCTTTTCGTTGCAGCCTCTCCAATATCTGTGGTATTTTGACTTTTCAATAGTAGGCATTGTGACTGGTGTGAGATGATATATCTCATTGTGGCTTGAATTGCATGTCTCTGCTGTATAATGAGGTTGAGCATTTGTGATACATCTGTTGTCCACTTGGATGTCTTCCTTTGGAAAGTGTCCGTATCATTGGCCACTTTTTCTTGGGTGACTTGCCTTCTTTCTGTTGATTTGCTTGAGTTCCTTATAGACTCTGGATTCTAGGCCTTTGTCAGGTGCATAATTTTTCCATTCTCTGAGTTGTGTCTTTACTCTCTTCAGGGTTTCTTTGGCTGTGCAGAAGCTCTCTAACTTGTTAAGGTCTTCCCGGTCCTCGTTGGTTTTCGCTGCCTTTGCGTTTGAGGACTTGGTCACGAACTCCTTGCCTAAGCCCATGTCCAGAAGAGTGGTTCCTAGGTTTTCCTGTAAGGTTTTTGGAGTCTGGGCTCCTCCGTTCATGGTGATCGGTAGGGGTCCGGCTTCATTCTTCGGCATACGGGTAGCCGGTTTCTCCGGGACCGTTGATGGAAGAGGGTGTCCATTCCCTGTGCTGCTTTTTTAGGATTATGTTATGTTTTCAGCTTTGTCAGCGAAGTTTTGGTTTAAGGTCAGCAGTTTTATTTCTGGTGTCCCTGTTGTGGTCCATCGGTTTGTGTGTGTATTTCTTGTACCAGTACCGTGCTGTCCTGGTCGCCGTAGCCTTGTAGTAATGTTGGAAGCCTAGCAGTGTGATGCCTTGGGCTTTTCGCTCGTTGCCTAGGGCTGCTTTGTTTATCTGGGGTGTTTGTAGCTTCCAGAGCCCTTTAAGTATTGTCTTTTTCTTCGATGTGGAAAACGATGCTGTTCATTTGATAGGGATAGCCTTGAATCTGTCTTAACAATAGTGTGGATATGTTAAGAATATCGATTCTTCAAAACCGTCAAGGTGGGGATTTTCTGTCTTGTTTGTGTCGCCTTTGATTTCTCTCAGCAGCGTTTTGTAGATTTTGGTGTGGATATCTGTGAGCTCATTGGTGAGATGTGTTCGGAGGCTTTGTAGTTACCTATTTAGTGTGTGCGGGTATTGCGAATGGGACTGTGTTTTTGATGTGGTTTCCAGGCTATTTTTGGTTGGTGTATCGACATGCAAATGACGATTGAGCATTGATTCTGTATGTGAAGACTTTAATGAAGCTGGTTATCAGTGCTAGAAGTTTTTTGATGGAAGAATCTTTTGGGTTATCTAGGTATGGATTCATATTATCTGTGGAGAAACCATTTAACTTCCTCTGTCCTCACTTATTTTTCTTGCCTGATTCCCCTCGGGAGGACTTTCAGTACGACCTTGACTAGGAGTGTTCGCATACTAACTGTCGAAGGAAACACATGCGTCTTTCTACCTACCCTTCCCTCTCCGTTTCTACCAACCCTTTCCTCTCCAGTTTGACGTTCAGGTGGCGAGCAGCTGGACCTGGGTCTGGCACGGATTCTTCCGATCACAACTCAATAAACACCCTTCATCTACACGTGGCAGTCTTCCGGTTCTCCAGCATTGAACGTGTGTTTGACGATCCAGTCAGTTCTGACATTAGCTAAGCAGAGAGTTAGGCTCAGGCTGTGCAGGCGAAGGATTTTGTCCTGCAGGACTGCCAGCAGCAAATAAAGTCCTCCACTTTCTACAGAAACATAAATGCACAGAGTATGCGATAGAGTCTTCATCCCTTGGTGCTTGTCATGTAGATGTGGTTGCTTTGATGGTGCTGGTTAAATCGCAGCCAAGACCATCACAGATGACATAAAAGCTCTCAGTCATCAGGGAGTGGCCATCAGACCTCGTAGTTGAAATGCTGTCATGTAGTGCACGGATGTGTCTGTCTGGTGAAGATGTGTGCATGCTGAAAGGCACGTGTCTCTGTGTGTCGTACCGAGTCTTGTATAGTCAGAATCACTCTAGAAAAGAAGCACATGAGATGGCTCCCAGTTCTGATTTCAAGACTCAATGGACAAGTCCAGCCACCCACACAGCACGGTGCTGATAACGGGCTGGACACATAGATCAATAGGACAGAGCCAAATATCTAGACTAGGCTATCGCGTACATTTTCAAAAAGTACCCAGGGACTCATTGGAGAAAGGACGATCTTAGCAACAAATCACTTTTTGAAAAAAACTTCAACCCACAAACATTTCCAAGTACAAAAATGTATTCAACATAGATCATGTATTCAGACGTAACAAGTAAAATCGTACACCTTTCAGGAGGTGGAAAGGGAGGACATGAGGTGTACGTTGGCTTTGAGAAATATGATACGCGTCGGGGAAGGAGCAGGGTTAAGACACAAGAAGTAAGCTGAATTAACTGGATGATATGCAATTGCAGGGTGTGCGGCATTTCAGAGCCTCTTGGGCACAAGGAAAAGATGAAACCCAGGTTGCCAGAAGTATTTGCAAACCTCCCATTTGATCCGAGACTCCTATGCAGCCTGTATGCACAGGTGATCCCGCGGCTGAGAATAGGTGAGTGACTGGTCCACCTGCTCGTGCCCCATTCTGACTGAGGTGTCAGGTGGCTTTTTGAGACTGGGAACTCCCTGGTGGCTGCTAGTGGGCCCACAGCAGCCCTGGTGTCTCTGTACTGGCAGGGCTCAGCTAGAGACTGGACTGGGCCCCTCTGGACTTGGTCTTGGGCCTTGAAAGAGAAAGCGCCCATTGCTTGCAAGAAAGGATGCAGGGCATGCTGCTGGTGGGCCTCGGCTGTGGGCACGGTACTCCACTCTTCCCTGGTGGTTGCCTCCAGGTGTCCAGCTCCCCCACAGAATTGGATTGGCCAAGGCCCAGGAGAAGCCGAGGGCTGGAGAGTGGCCCGTCAGGGGTTGTCTTCGGCATCTTCCGAGGCCAGCTGGTCACCGCCTGCCCAGCTGAAGGTACTGCCGGTGCTGCTAAGCGCCGGCATGGACTGTGGATCTGCCTCTGGGCGACGAAGAGCCGGGGCACGGTCTGCTGTCGAGGGCCTGCTGGAGTGGCAGGGTGGTGCCCGTGCCGTGGTCTTGAGAGTTTTGGCGGAAGCCGTGGGAGGCTCGGGGTCAGAGTGGCTCTTCCCGAGGCAGCAAGAAAAGCACCACAGTCTCGGGCTGTCCGTTTCTGTGGGGAGCGTGGGCGTGGAGTCAAGGGAGGAAACTCGAAACTCTCTGGGGTCTGTTCTGAGGTGCAGGGGCCCCCAGAGAGCAGACTTCGGCCTTGGGAATGGCAGGCGTCTGGCGTGCCAGTGGGCCTTGGGCTCAGGAAAGCCCAACCAGGCAAGGGGGTGATAGGATCAGGCTCTGTTGTCTACTGGGGGCCGTCCCCTTGGGCTGCTGGGGGAGACCACCCGGGTAGGTCAGGGAGGGCCATCCCATCCCCCTCAGGGACCGTCTCTGTACCTGAGAAGTCACACAGATGCCTGGGTGCTTGAGACACGCGCCGAGGCGTGGCTGTAAGAAAAGGGGACGTGGTCAGCCTCTGCACCAAGCCCGTGTGAGCCCTGCTGAGCCACGCGGATGTGGGTCCCTGGAGTCGTCCGGGTCCGTCTATGACCCGCTTGTCTAACACAAAGGACCCTTCTGCAAGCCAGTGATCCCATAGCAAAGGGTCTGTAGAGTCCTGAACTTGTGCACTTGTTTCCAGGGTTCATCCTGGGAGGGGGCTTCCCGCCTCCCGCGCTCATCCAAGGGCTGTGCGTGGCCTGCCTGTAGCCCTGGATCAGAAGTCTGGCAGATGCGACCGGACCAGTTGCCCCGTTTCATTGCCATCTCCCCTGGGTGCTTCCTTTAGGTGAGTGAGGGCCCCTAGCGCTGGGTCCCTCTCCCACAGGGCCACTGCTCCATGCCAGGATTGGGCTCCGATCCTTTCTGGATGTGTGTCACAGAGTGTCCTTATTCCCTGGGTTGAGCCATACCGTCCTCCAGCTTTGCAGAGGTGCTCTGGACTGTGGGTGCTTCCAGTCAGGGTACAGCTGAATCTGAGGACCCTTTTCCTCCATTGCCCGTCGGGAACTTCCCAGGACAGGGGCTTGAGAAGTGGGAACGGGGCTAAGAGGGCCCGGCAAGGGTCCTGCTCACCTCCCCGCCCGGTTTCTGAGGCACGTGGCGTTACTCGACGTGGTCACCTGATCTGGGGCCCCGCTGGGCTGTTTTTGGACGCTCGTAGAATAGAGGAGGACGAGGAGGGAAAGGAGGATGGCCAAAAAGGAGGACTGGGGGAGGGTGTCAGAACACCCCCACTCCTTACAGGCCGAGATGGTGACTGGGGAGGGAACAGGTTCTAGGGCTCACCTGGGGATGGCAGGTCCCAGCGCTTCCTCCTCAGGTGCCTCAGGGACACCTGGAGCTGCCTGATGACAGCATCCTCTTCGAGGGTCCAGTCCTGGGGGAGTTCGTCTTGAAGGACGTCCCACAGGTGGATCAGGGACAGCTTCTGGAGGCGCTCTAGGGATAGGGTGGCCTCAGGCTAGGAGAGTCTCCTGGGAGGGTGGGTGCTTGTACGTTGTTCCCTCCCGGACTCCTGCTACTGGGTGGTGCCGGGTCCTTCTCTGGCCACCCCGCGTGACAGCGGTGCACAGCTCCACTGCTAGGGGGCACGGGCAGGGAAGTGTCCCCATTTTCCCTCTCTCACTGGGAGTAGACTGGGTGTCGGCGAGTGCTCACGGGAACCTGGGCAGCCCCTAGGCCTGGCCTGGCCTGGCCTGGCCTGGCCTGGCCTGGCTTCCTTCCAGGCCGCAGCAGAGGTTGCTGTGGGCAGTGTGAGCTCTTCTCGCAAGTCAGAGTCTCTCCTACATTGCTTGTTTCTGTTTCTCGGGCCCCACAGGCACACCGGAACTTACTTCTGTGGATCTTCATGATTGTGTACGCCATGGCCGTGAGCGCACGCTGGCCTTCGAGGAGATATACGTCCCACAGCCTCAACGTGAGCCCAAAAGGTATCTGTGGGAACAGCAGGCATGGAGGACCTGACGTTTCCGGGCTGGGGCCAGGGACCTGAGCAGGGTCATCGCGGGCTTCCGTTTGTTGCGCCTGGGTGATCTCTACCAAACGAGGGCCTCCCGTGAGCCTGGGTCAGCCAAGATTGAGCTGCTGCTCATGGGATGTGGCCAGAAGTGTGACCCTGGGTAGGGATGTGGGTTCTGGGCAAAGCAACATCCTGAGGACCTGAGGTTTCCCTGGCGTCTCCCGCGATCGCTGCTTCCCCGCGTGCCCTGGCTAGTGAGCCGGAACCCCGGCCTCTGCCGTGGGACACCCCTTCTGGGGCCGGACCCGTCTGCGTTGCCTGAGGTTGGGGATGTAGCTGGGTTCTCCTTGGAGAGCCAGGCCCTGTGGAACGGGACGGCCCCGACCTAAGGTTTGCCTGGCCCTCTTTACCTCGCCGACGAAGATCTTCATAAACCAGTGCCGGGTGAACATCCCAAGGCACAAGCCTTCGTGCTCCTGATGGAAAGAACACGTGTGCTCAGGGGCGTCCGGGCCGCCATGGAAACCTCTCCCTTAGAGGCCCCTCTTCAGACCCTTCCCCAGAGGGAAGAGCAGGAAGGGCTGAGGCTCTCCCCAGTTTGCGGCTCCATGGAGGCCCACTGGTCACACTTCCTCTAGCTCTGCCCAGCTGGAGCTCCGCAGTGGTCCCAGGGCCACTGCCCCCTCCAGAGAACCCCGAGGAAACCCTACTCTCAATCCCCGGAGAAGCCCGCGTTGTGCACAGTCAGGCTGAGGCTGGACTCGGCCTCTCACCAGCTCTACCTGGAACTTGGGCCTTGCCTCTCACTGAGCCTTAGGAACCAGGGCCTCTGGAGAAGAGCTGAGGAGACTGTCCACTCACCAAGTGGGTCATGAGGTCAGGGAAGGCTTTCCTCATAACGTGCTCCTGGTGTTCTTGGAGCCTCAGGACGCTCGGATAGCCTGCTGTGTAAAATCCTGAGAAGCCCCCAGCACCCAAGGCGTCGTCAGAGCCTGCTCTTGGAATGTGAGGCTGCCAGCCAGAAGAGCAGGGCCGTGGCAGTGTCCCCTAGACGGCAAGCCTTCCCACACCCTCATCCAGCACGCCTGGCGTGTGGCCTTAGTCTTGGGAAAAGGGGCAGCCCTGCAGCCAGTCGGGATGCAGAGCTTGTTGGTGTCTTGGGCTTTTGTTTCGAAAGGACAGGCCTGCATGAGGCCGTGAAGGGGGGCTATAGCATTGGGGACTGGCGGGGTGACGGAGATGGGAGCTGTGGGTTTCATAGATGCCTCCCGGAGATGGAGTCAGGCTGGGTGACAAGGGGTGGGGGGGCGATGCCGCCCCTGGAGTTGGTTAGGGTTAGGGACCGAAGGCTGCCCGGAAGGGTGGCCAGCCGGGAGGCAGATGTCTCAGTCGATAGGTACGGGACACAGGGCATCCTCAGAGAGGCCGCGGTCCCCTTGGCCAATAGGATGATGTCCGGCGTGCGACTCAGGGAGGGTGGGGTCCCCATCCAGCTCCCACTCCTGAGATAGCCTCAGGAGGGGGGTGTCCTGGGGGTGTCAGATCAGTCGGGGACAGCAAGCCCGTGCCTGAGAGTCAGGAGAGCCCAGACCGTCTGACCATCCCTTGGCCTGGCGGCAGGACACTCCACGGAGGGCTGTGCACCTACCGTGCATGGCGTACTTGTCATCCGCCATGAGCTGCACCAGCGCCCAAAAGGCGTCTTCCTCCCTGAAGTGCATCAGGAGCACGGCCGTTACGTGGCTCATGCCCCCACAGTAGCCGACCGCCTGCAAAAGCCACGCCATGCGGGGTATCACCTGGGAGGGCTGAGGCCACCGAGGAAGACACCCTGGGAGGTCTACTGCCATATCATGAGAATGAGGTTCCCCTGGAAGGGCAGAGGTCTCAGACCTCAGAGGTCAGAGGTCATTGGGTGGGCCTGACACACACAGAAAAGATTGGACGTTCGGCCTCTGCAGCCCTCACCGGACCCTGCGTCGGGACTGAGCGGGGTCAGGCCCGTGTCAGTTTCCAAGGAGTCTGGAGAGCCTCCCGCAGCGTCTGAGCTGGTGATGCCAGCGGTGGCAAGAGGTGACGACTGGTGAGGCCCCCAGGTGTCAGGCAAGGCAGGGCACCGTGTCCGGCTCAGGGCAGTCCCAACTGATACGACCCCTCTGAGGGTCACCCGCGGGCACTGGCTGCCACACGCGGGGTCCCCAGGCAGCACATGGGGTGCCGGGCACGGCAGAATTTCTAGGTCTCGCCCCTCTGGGGGCAGCTGCCCCCTCTGTGGGTTCCGAGCAGACGCTCTCCCTGCTGCGACGGGAACAAGACTTTGGGCCCGTGCAGGGGCACGCTCCTCGTGAGCCTCTCCCCATCTCCTGTGCCCTCAGAGGTTTGGGGTGAAGTTGCCCCTGACTTGACCCCTGTCAAGGTTCCGGTGAGGAACGTAGCTTCTGAAGATCCATCCTCTTCGATGACAGAGACATTGTGTAGCAGGCCCTTCACCATCGGGTCAAAATTCTGCCAAGGGAAGCGCCCTGCAAGCCCTCCAGGCTCGCGGTATTTGGGGCAGCCTCAAGGAGCAGGTGTCAGCTCTCCCTCTGAGATGTGTGGGCAGGTACAGGTCAGACCTCAGCCCGTTGCTATGTCAGTTTGGCACGAGCGGCCACGCCCCTAAGGTGACATCGTGGCAGCAGTGAGCTAGACCCTGCCTCGGCCGTCCTGCTGGGTCACTCACAGTGAATGGGGACTAGAAGCCACCGTAGACCACAAAGCCCCCACCCCTGACAACATGAGAATGTCCCTAAGGTGTCATGGCCCGAAATACTCACTGGGTTGTAGACAGAATAGGCCACCAGCACAGAGGTCAACTCTTGCTTCCTAGGAAAGAGAGGAGGGGTTTGTTATGGACGACGTTCATTTGGGTTTGTCTCCCAAATGCTGACAGGGAGTCTAACGTTAGGTGAAGAGGGTCCACCCGATGAGCACTACCTCTTGGGTCATGTGTGTTTTAGAATGTGTTCTGGTAAAATCTTCAGGCAGTGAAATGGCAAGATCTGTGGTGTCATGGTGTTCAGTCAGGTCGTTTTTCAAAATGGAATCTGTACTCACGACGGTCTAGCCTTTGTACGTGGTGTCATGTGTTTTTGAACCCATTGGTGAAGTTCTCCGTCCATGTGCTAGCACCTCAAGAAGCGACTTCTTTGCTGTTTTAAGTCTCCAGGGTGTCCTCTCTGTAGCCACCCTCTCCCAACTCTATGAGCCCCTGGCAGTCTAGAATCATGAGGGCGCCTGTGGGTCGTCGCCGAGTAGAATGGGCCTGGATTTGGAGTTCTGCGGAGGTGAAGCTTCGCATCTGGTTTCCTTGTCTCATGCAAGCTTGTGTTACAGCCAGGCACTTCCCTGCGGGATCGCAGTCCTGGTCCCCTTTCTGTTTCTCAGGGAATGTCTTGTGTTGTGAGAGGCTCTGTTCCTTGTTGACTCGTGCCCGTGTGAAAGGGCACACCCGTGGCCTCCAGGTTTTAGCGCTGAAGAATCTAGGAGGAAGTGTGGCTTGCACGCTGTATGTGGACATCAGTGTTGAGATCAGCTGGTGACTATGTGAGACAGTATGGCTTTGTGAAGTTGGAGGGCTTTCGGCTCTGTGCCCAGCGGCTCCCCTGTCCTCCACGGGGGTTGCCGCTTTGCATTGACAGCGGCCCAGGAGGAGAGCTCCCGCGGCCCCCTGTCCTTCCTCCCCAGCTTGGGGTGGGTGTTGTGTCGGTAACGCCTGGGCAAGCCCTGAGCTCATGATCCGGCTGCCCTGCTGTGGGTCCCTGCCCTGGGCCGTGGCTGGTCCTTGAGAACACTTCCCACCGTGCAGCGTGATGTTGCGGGCTGCTGGGTGTCCCCTCGAGAGCCCCCTGCGTTGTGGCCTCAGTAGCCCCACCCTGGCCCAGGGCTCAGAACTGTGTAGGTGCTCAGTCCGTTGAGCTGACGGCTTCCTCGCCCTGGAGAGCCTCTGCTCCCTCTATCACCCCTCTGGTGGGGCACTTGGCTCTGCTCTGGGCCCTCCCCATATCCCTTTGGAGCCCACGTTTCGGGACTCCGCCATCTCCCCGGGTACCCTCTCGTCTCCGACAGGCCTTACATGACATAGTACTCCAGAGGCTCGGTCAGAGTCTGGCTCACAGCCAGGCAAATCTTCTCGGTGTGTGGTGAGGTCCTCCTGCCCTGCTCCTTCAGCATCTGTAGGCCAAGGACAAGAGGAGGAAGCAGCCTCAGGACACACAAGAGTCACGGGCACACACAGCGGTCCTCAGAAAGTGCTTCTGCACACATGGGATGTTTTCTCCTGCAGAGATCTCCATTCCTGGCTTGGTTCCCAAGGCAGGGGTCGTCAACAGAGTCCGTCTCACCTTCGGGAACCCCATCGTTGCCTGCGTTCAGGATTTGGGATGGACCCCGCCCTGGGGCGGAGACCCCTTCGGCTGGAGACCCAGGCTCCTGACACAGCCAGCCCGGACTGTGTTGAGGCGGGATGGGGCGGAAGGGCTGTACCTGGTACAGTCCAGCGTTGTCTGCCTTGACTTCCTCAAGGTTGAGGAGGAGGGACCAGGCCTGGCCCCGCACCTGCCAGGGGATGCCGGCGAAGATTCTCTGCGACATCTGTGGACAGAAGAATGCTCTGGCGAGACAGGGTGCAGGGTGACCCTGGAGGGATAGGACCTTGAGGAAAACTGGAAGCTTCCAGACTTGGAGTCTGTGGTTTCACGAGTTATGGTGGGTCTCCATGGGACCGGGCCTCCCCTCCCGTGACGATGGGGTGGACACGGGCTCAGGGTTGTGGACTCGGATCTGGACCTCTGTTTAGGGAAACAGGAGGCATCGCTACCCTGACCTCGGGCTGGCCAGGCCTTGGCATCATATTCTGGCCCAGGAAGGGGAAGGGACCGGGAAAGCTGGGGACCACGCCTGCTGTCGTGTGTGCGAGGGCTCGGTCCTCTCTTCGGTCTGACATGATGGCGGTTCCAGGTGACAACCCTGGGCTCCTATCCCCTAACTCTGCCAGGAGTGGTGGCAGGGATTCTCATGTTACATTTTTGCTGTTTGGATACTCGTCCCAGTCCGTCAACAGTTTTTGCCATGTCTCTGCTGTGTTTGGATGTGGTTGCTGTAAAGGAGACAAAAATTGAGAGGGGCCAGGGCCTTCCAGGAGTGACCCTTGGTCCTGGGTCATTCACTCAGGCCCCAGGTGGAACAGACCTGGAGGGAGTCAGGGCCGGGCAGACCTTGGTGATGGAGCCTCTGACCAAAGGGGCCCCAGTGTCCCGGCCTGGTGACACCCGGACACAGGTATCCAGTCATCAGCCCACCCCAGAGTCCAGGCGAGTTCCTGGTACCACTAGGCATTGACTCCTGAGGCCAGACTGCAGTCACTCGTGGTGGCATTGGACAAACACTGCTTGTAGTCACAGATTCTCGGTGTGGGGTCCTGCGAGATCCGTGCCCACCTGCCCCAAGCGTGGTGTGTTGTTCCCCCTCGTATTCACCCATGCTCACGGACTGCTGTTTACTGCCTCAGGGCCACTGGCCACGTCGCCAGTCCCTGGATCGACCTCCTGGGTCCCAGGGACAGCCTCTTACCTTTTCCCCCGGTGCGCTGATGCAGGGCAGCTTCATGTTGCTGTAAGGCAACGGAAAGGGAGCTGAGGCCCCAGGCCAGAAGCTGTCTCCCTCCCCGAGTGCACCCTGGGAAGTCCCACTGTCCTCATGTCTCCCAGGCTCCACTTAGCAGGCCCCGGGAAAGGAGGACATGGCTTCCCTGCGCCCATCACCCAGAGGGCGCTCAGAGACGGCAAGGGCTGTGCAGGGCCAAAGGGGTTGTGCCCGCACCAAGAGGATTCCCTTCTGGCCTTGAGGCTCCACGCT
>NW_007227345.1:0-939 GCF_000164805.1 Carlito syrichta
ACTTAGAGAGAGAAATGTATAACTTTAAGTGTGTATATTAGAAACAAAGAAAGTTTGCAAATTGGTAATCTAAGCTTCAAACTCAAGAAACATGGCCAGGTGCAGTGGCTCACGCCTGTAATCCCAGCACTTTAGGAGGTGGGGGTGAGAGGATTCCCTGAGTTCAGGGATTTGAGACCAGCCTGAACGACATGATAAGACCTTGTCTGTACAATAAATCCAAAAATCAGCTGAGCATAGCGGTGCATACCTGTAGTCACATCTACTTCGAAGGCTGAGGCAGAAGGATCACCTGAGCCCAGCAGGTTGAAGCTGCGGTGGCGGTGAGCATGCCACTGCATTCCAGCCTGGGCGACAGAGTGAGACTCCGACTCAAGGAAAAAAAGAAAGAAAGGAACAGGTTTCCAGCTGCTTGTAATCCCAGAACTTTGAGAGGTTGAGGTAGAAGGCTCTTGAGCCCTGAAGTTTGAGACCAGCCTGGGCAACCTAGTGAGAACTTGTCTCTACAAAAAAAAATTTAGATTAGCTAGGCATGATGGTGCATACATGTAGTCCCAGCTACTCAGGAGGCTAAAGTGGAAGGAAGGATCATCTAAGTCAGGAGGTCAAAGCTGGAGTGAACTGTGATTGTGCCACTGCACTCCAGCATAGGCAGCAGAGATTCTGACTCAAAAAAAATAAGGAATAGTAATTTAGTAATTATAATAAGAATGATGATAACCCAAAGAAAGCAGAAAGAAGAAAATAATAGAGGTAAAAGTACACCTCAATAAAATAAAAAGCAAATATACAGTGGAGAAAATCAGCAAAGACAAAAGTAAGTTATTCAAATAAAAATGTAAAAATGTATATATCTGTTGCTTTGTAGATGCCACCACTGCCTGCAGCCTTTGTCATCAGCAATGATCAACTCCACTGTATCCTTTAACATCACTCTCA
>NW_007227346.1:0-1282 GCF_000164805.1 Carlito syrichta
TCACATCTACTTCGAAGGCTGAGGCAGAAGGATCACCTGAGCCCAGCAGGTTGAAGCTGCGGTGGCGGTGAGCATGCCACTGCATTCCAGCCTGGGCGACAGAGTGAGACTCCGACTCAAGGAAAAAAAGAAAGAAAGGAACAGGTTTCCAGCTGCTTGTAATCCCAGAACTTTGAGAGGTTGAGGTAGAAGGCTCTTGAGCCCTGAAGTTTGAGACCAGCCTGGGCAACCTAGTGAGAACTTGTCTCTACAAAAAAAAATTTAGATTAGCTAGGCATGATGGTGCATACATGTAGTCCCAGCTACTCAGGAGGCTAAAGTGGAAGGAAGGATCATCTAAGTCAGGAGGTCAAAGCTGGAGTGAACTGTGATTGTGCCACTGCACTCCAGCATAGGCAGCAGAGATTCTGACTCAAAAAAAATAAGGAATAGTAATTTAGTAATTATAATAAGAATGATGATAACCCAAAGAAAGCAGAAAGAAGAAAATAATAGAGGTAAAAGTACACCTCAATAAAATAAAAAGCAAATATACAGTGGAGAAAATCAGCAAAGACAAAAGTAAGTTATTCAAATAAAAATGTAAAAATGTATATATCTGTTGCTTTGTAGATGCCACCACTGCCTGCAGCCTTTGTCATCAGCAATGATCAACTCCACTGTATCCTTTAACATCACTCTCAGCAATGAGCCCCTGGGTCACCTCTCCCTCAAACTGTTTGCAGACAAAGTTCCAAAGACAGCAGAAAACTTCCATGCTCTGAACACTGGAGAGGATTTGCTTAGAAGCAACCCGGCTTTCACAGAATTGTTGCAGGGTTTATGAGTCAAGATGGTGACTTCACATGTCAGAATGGCACTGGCAGCAAGTCCATCTATGGGTAGAAATTTGATGATGAGAACTTCATCCTGAAACATACAAGTATTGGCATCTTGCCCATGGCAGATGCTGGACCCAATACAAACAGTTCCCAGTTTTTCATCTGCACTGCCAAGGCCAAGTGTCTGGATGGCAAGCATGTGATCTTTGGCAAAGTGAAAGAGGGCATGAATATTGTGGAAGATGTGGAGCACTTTGGGTCCAAGAAAACACCAGCAAGATCACCACTGCTGATTGTGGACAACTCTATAAATTTGACTTGTGTTTCCTCTTAACAGCAGACCATCCCTTCTGTAGCTCAGGAGAGCACCTTTCCATCCCATTTGCTTGTAATATCCTATAATCTCTGTGCTATTGCTGTAATTCTTTGGGTTCCATATCTTTCTTATTCCCCCTCCATGT
>NW_007227347.1:0-688 GCF_000164805.1 Carlito syrichta
TTAATTAATGTAGTTAAGAAATAAATACTACATGGGTTTAAGGTAGTTTTTCTTGTGATAATAAAGGGGTTTTTTGGTATGGAAATCAATTACAGAAACATATCACTTTTTATTGCATTATATACATTGACAAAAAATCAGTCTGTTGGTTTATAGAAACATAATATTACATATTATAATTTTTGTTCGAAGGGAACATATTGCTATTTAACAGCTATTCCGTTGTAGGCCAAAAGTTTCTTTATGATTTAGATACTTGCAATCATATCCACTTTATCCAATTAAAAAAATAAAAGAAATATTAATCGCTTCATTATTATTAGCATAAAAAGATAAGAAAAATAATTAACATTATTTCCAAGTTAATAACTATTCCTACACAGAAAAAGAGCATGTTAATGTACTTACATTTTTCCACCCTTCTACAACGATAAAAGACATACTAAATTTGACAGAAAATATATGGCTTTTATTGCCCAGTTTAAACTCAATATTTCGGGCAATTGTTAAATAATTAGTTAGTTAATCTGGTTTTTAACTGTTAAAAACTGGAATTTTAAAATAAATAATAATTATGATTATTCATATTTAAGTAGATAAGACAGGCAAGAGTAAAATAAGTTTAAATAGTTCAGAGATAGAGTACTGAAATTAAATCATAAAATAAACTAAAGATGACATAGGAGAG
>NW_007227348.1:0-718 GCF_000164805.1 Carlito syrichta
CTCTCTATTATAAGTTCTTTCAGTGTTGCATCTTGTCTTACTTGAGTCTTATTCACTCTTTCCATCCATTCCCTAATTCCTGTCATATTCTGGGGCCAGTTGTTGGTGACTTCCATTGCTTGGGCACCAAGGTCTGATTTTTCAGGAGTTTTGTCTTTGGAACACTTGAAATTGTCTGAGGACTTCTTTTGGTTTTTCCTCATTTTTGATAGATCTCTTGTTTTTCATTTTAAGTCTGTTATTCAGTGTCAGTGGGAGAGACCTTCTCTTCTGATGTTTGCTCAGCCCTCTATTCTTCCCTGATCTGGGCTCTGAATTTGTTCTATTTTGAAAAAGGATGGTGGATGGGAAGCTTTGCTGTCTCTTATAGTTTTTGAAATTCAAATAAAGTAGGAGACGGGGTGCTAGGAATCAGAAACTACTTGCAAGTTACAATGTTCACTTATTGTGTTGTGTATTCTGTGAGACCACTCCCCATCACAATTCTATATGACAATGCAAAGCAGAAACCAATGCAAAAGCAATTGAACACACAGAGAGATATACACACACACCCCAGAACAAACTGGAATAACAACAAAGTGAAACAAAACAAACAACAACAACAACAAAAAAAAGAAAACTAAACACACACATGTCTTGCACAAAGTTAATAGAGAAGGGAAACAGAAAGATTGGAGGAAAATAAAAAAACTCAGAAGAGCAAAAACCAACAACA
>NW_007227349.1:0-1443 GCF_000164805.1 Carlito syrichta
CCCTGCCCCAAGGGGCAGCCGCTTCCAGGGAGGGTTTTCATAGTCCCATAAGCTCACCCCTGTGTGGCTCATACAGCACAACAGTGACATCCAGGGGAGAGGCTTGGTGATGGCAGGGACCGCCTGGCTGCAGCATCTTCCACAGGTTTGAGGGCGGATTTGCAAGCACCCTCAAACATCCGGGGCTGGGCATCTGGGTGCCGTGGGCCAACAAACCGCACTGCGCTTGCCTGGGGTCTTTCTGCATGATCACATGCCCACCCTCTAGCCTGGCCCTTACCCCTGCCTCTCACCTAACCCCTGCCCTTGGCAATTTCAATTTCAACTTGACCTAGTGGAATACATAGTCGTTCTTGCCCCCTCTAACACCTCTTCATTCACAGAGTCTTTTGATAGCCTCATCTGTTAATAACAGAACAGGTTAAAAACTAAAAACTAGCTCAGTCCATCCTTCCAAGAGAAATTCACAAGCGAATGGCAAATGTGCAGTGGTATCTTGTTATACTACTATTATGTCTCTCACCAGTATTTCATTAGTTAATATTCATTATGTGGTCGGTCCCCTTTGTTTTGATCTGCACAATAAAGAGGCAAGGTCATCTATGGAAGCAAGGAGCAGGCACCATACGTAAGAGAATTAGAGCCTAAGTGTGTGTGTGCGCACAGAAACATGCAAGTTTTTAAACATCTGAACAGAAACTGGGAGCGATAAAAAACAGACCGTTGCCTCTGCCGGGGACATTTCTGGGGGAGTGCCTGGGCTGTTGCTGCCCATCCCCTGCCTGTGGCTGTTGTCTGTGCAGCCTGCGCTCCAGGATGTTCCTTGGGCCCCCACCGGAGCTGCAGAAGAGCTGCACCTGCAGCAGCCCTGGTGTCTGCACGCCACTCCCACAGGCCCCTGCTCACTGCTTTCATTGGCCAGGAGGTGGCAGTGCAGAGATGCTGCGGAAGGCAATGGGCCAAAAAGGAAGGCAAGGAAGGAACACCAGGCTGGGATGCTGGGCCCTGATCAGTTCTGCCCGCAGCCATGCTCTGGTTAGGAGCAGAAATGGAGCCACCTCATCCTGGTTGACAGAGGCTCTGGGACATCAGCGTTACCAGTAGAGGCCCAGCTCCTCTGCACACGCTGAGCTAGTTTGGAGGAATCCTTCTTAAAGTATGTGCTCCACGACGGGGCTTAAGGCTGGATGAGGACCCTAGGGCTGGGCAGTGGGAAAGGAGCTTGAGAGGTAGTTGCTATCATCCTGGGAGAAAGGCAAGAGGGAAAACGCACTGAAAACGGCTGCCCACAGGAGGATGGTGAGTGACTGATGTCACACCCAGCCTCACCCCTGCCTTATTCCAGGCCTGATACACCGCCTGGCACACGGTGGTGCTCACCCACTACTTGACTTGTAGTCATGACCACAGAGGGGCACTGGAGCAGCTGAGGGGGCCTGTGGT
>NW_007227350.1:0-775 GCF_000164805.1 Carlito syrichta
CACAGAGTCTTTTGATAGCCTCATCTGTTAATAACAGAACAGGTTAAAAACTAAAAACTAGCTCAGTCCATCCTTCCAAGAGAAATTCACAAGCGAATGGCAAATGTGCAGTGGTATCTTGTTATACTACTATTATGTCTCTCACCAGTATTTCATTAGTTAATATTCATTATGTGGTCGGTCCCCTTTGTTTTGATCTGCACAATAAAGAGGCAAGGTCATCTATGGAAGCAAGGAGCAGGCACCATACGTAAGAGAATTAGAGCCTAAGTGTGTGTGTGCGCACAGAAACATGCAAGTTTTTAAACATCTGAACAGAAACTGGGAGCGATAAAAAACAGACCGTTGCCTCTGCCGGGGACATTTCTGGGGGAGTGCCTGGGCTGTTGCTGCCCATCCCCTGCCTGTGGCTGTTGTCTGTGCAGCCTGCGCTCCAGGATGTTCCTTGGGCCCCCACCGGAGCTGCAGAAGAGCTGCACCTGCAGCAGCCCTGGTGTCTGCACGCCACTCCCACAGGCCCCTGCTCACTGCTTTCATTGGCCAGGAGGTGGCAGTGCAGAGATGCTGCGGAAGGCAATGGGCCAAAAAGGAAGGCAAGGAAGAACACCAGGCTGGGATGCTGGGCCCTGATCAGTTCTGCCCGCAGCCATGCTCTGGTTAGAGCAGAAATGGAGCCACCTCATCCTGGTTGACAGAGGCTCTGGGACATCAGCGTTACCAGTAGAGGCCCAGCTCTCTGCACACGCTGAGCTAGTTTGGAGGAATCCTTCTTAAA
>NW_007227351.1:0-785 GCF_000164805.1 Carlito syrichta
GGAAAATTTTTATTGAGTAATAAGATAACATGCATTAGTATAGCTTTATTAGCTCCAAAGAGCTTCTGTCTTGAAATGAAAACATTGAAGCCAAGGATCTAGTGAGACAAAATATATTGAACACAGAAAATATATAGAAACATATCCACTCTCTAACGTAATAAGTACAGCAGTGGTTTTCTCAAGAATCTATCCTCTCTGGAGGTAATATTTTTTCTGTTTTTCTTTTTCTCTTTTCTAAACTTACTCAGACCATACATGACATGGTCTCTTGGGAAGGCAAGGGAGTATATGTTAAATCTGATGCTCAAGTACTAAATGAGTTTAGGGCTTATGTATTTGCTAACTGAAAAGTGCATATATCATGTCCATTATTGAAAATAGCATTGGTAAAGAACAAGCACATTCAATGAAGCTTTGCCTAGTGGTATCTTGTGTTAAATTACTGCATTGCCTTTACTTCAAAGACATTTTGAAATAAATGTTATGGTTGCTAATGCATTTGGTTATCTTTTGATTTCAGGCACTGGAAATACTGTAATTGAAGCTGTAAAGGTTCTTATAGAACATGGAGTTCAACCCAGTGTTATCATCCTACTCAGTCTGTTCTCCACTCCTCGTGGTAAGTTCAGTATGAAGCAATAACTGGGGTTCCAGATAGTCATGAAATGGGTAAGTGTGCATCTGTATAGCCTCTCATTCTAGGGAAAAATTATTGCTTTCACATTAGATCTAAATATAATTTAGATAGGTATAACTTGTATTTGTCATCTCTAAGCTTAGTG
>NW_007227352.1:0-812 GCF_000164805.1 Carlito syrichta
TCCTCTCTGGAGGTAATATTTTTTCTGTTTTTCTTTTCTCTTTTCTAAACTTACTCAGACCATACATGACATGGTCTCTTGGGAAGGCAAGGGAGTATATGTTAAATCTGATGCTCAAGTACTAAATGAGTTTAGGGCTTATGTATTTGCTAACTGAAAAGTGCATATATCATGTCCATTATTGAAAATAGCATTGGTAAAGAACAAGCACATTCAATGAAGCTTTGCCTAGTGGTATCTTGTGTTAAATTACTGCATTGCCTTTACTTCAAAGACATTTTGAAATAAATGTTATGGTTGCTAATGCATTTGGTTATCTTTTGATTTCAGGCACTGGAAATACTGTAATTGAAGCTGTAAAGGTTCTTATAGAACATGGAGTTCAACCCAGTGTTATCATCCTACTCAGTCTGTTCTCCACTCCTCGTGGTAAGTTCAGTATGAAGCAATAACTGGGGTTCCAGATAGTCATGAAATGGGTAAGTGTGCATCTGTATAGCCTCTCATTCTAGGGAAAAATTATTGCTTTCACATTAGATCTAAATATAATTTAGATAGGTATAACTTGTATTTGTCATCTCTAAGCTTAGTGATAATATTATATATCATTCCAGCGTTGTTCAAATTCAAATGGAGAAAAGTGAACTAACCCCATTGAAAAAGAATTGCAGTTGTTTTCCTGATGGCCCTGTTTGGGTAGAGCCTGCAAATAGCTGCAAAAATCCCAGTTTTCTCTGACTCCGCAACCTGAGCCTGAGAACTGCTCCCAGACAGCAAGAAACTCAAGGTTCTAGCTAGCCCTTGGTCTTACT
>NW_007227353.1:0-779 GCF_000164805.1 Carlito syrichta
TTATTGAAAATAGCATTGGTAAAGAACAAGCACATTCAATGAAGCTTTGCCTAGTGGTATCTTGTGTTAAATTACTGCATTGCCTTTACTTCAAAGACATTTTGAAATAAATGTTATGGTTGCTAATGCATTTGGTTATCTTTTGATTTCAGGCACTGGAAATACTGTAATTGAAGCTGTAAAGGTTCTTATAGAACATGGAGTTCAACCCAGTGTTATCATCCTACTCAGTCTGTTCTCCACTCCTCGTGGTAAGTTCAGTATGAAGCAATAACTGGGGTTCCAGATAGTCATGAAATGGGTAAGTGTGCATCTGTATAGCCTCTCATTCTAGGGAAAAATTATTGCTTTCACATTAGATCTAAATATAATTTAGATAGGTATAACTTGTATTTGTCATCTCTAAGCTTAGTGATAATATTTTATATCATTCCAGCGTTGTTCAAATTCAAATGGAGAAAAGTGAACTAACCCCATTGAAAAGAATTGCAGTTGTTTTCCTGATGGCCCTGTTTGGGTAGAGCCTGCAAATAGCTGCAAAAATCCCAGTTTTCTCTGACTCCGCACCTGAGCCTGAGAACTGCTCCCAAACAGCAAGAAACTCAAGGTTCTAGCTAGCCCTTGGTCTTACTAAAGTAAACTTTGCAGTGTGAAGTGAAGAGCAGTAGTTTTTAAAATTAAATTTCTACTCAAGGGCCATGATGAGAATACTATGTGTTTTCCATTTCTTGAGGGAGGTGTGCCTACCTTAAGAGCCTAGCTTTTTTGCCATACAATAT
>NW_007227354.1:0-654 GCF_000164805.1 Carlito syrichta
TCGTGGTAAGTTCAGTATGAAGCAATAACTGGGGTTCCAGATAGTCATGAAATGGGTAAGTGTGCATCTGTATAGCCTCTCATTCTAGGGAAAAATTATTGCTTTCACATTAGATCTAAATATAATTTAGATAGGTATAACTTGTATTTGTCATCTCTAAGCTTAGTGATAATATTTTATATCATTCCAGCGTTGTTCAAATTCAAATGGAGAAAAGTGAACTAACCCCATTGAAAAGAATCGCAGTTGTTTTCCTGATGGCCCTGTTTGGGTAGAGCCTGCAAATAGCTGCAAAAATCCCAGTTTTCTCTGACTCCGCACCTGAGCCTGAGAACTGCTCCCAAACAGCAAGAAACTCAAGGTTCTAGCTAGCCCTTGGTCTTATTAAAGTAAACTTTGCAGTGTGAAGTGAAGAGCAGTAGTTTTTAAAATTAAATTTCTACTCAAGGGCCATGATGAGAATACTATGTGTTTTCCATTTCTTGAGGGAGGTGTGCCTACCTTAAGAGCCTAGCTTTTTTGCCATACAATATAGGACAGTTGAGAATGTATTATAAGAAAATAATTATAGATGCATGAAGAAATTTGACTTATTGGATGTTAATTATAGAGTTATTTGGTATAATAAAAAATGTGAAGGTATATAAGTGACTC
>NW_007227355.1:0-768 GCF_000164805.1 Carlito syrichta
CTTGAGGGAGGTGTGCCTACCTTAAGAGCCTAGCTTTTTTGCCATACAATATAGGACAGTTGAGAATGTATTCTAAGAAAATAATTATAGATGCATGAAGAAATTTGACTTCTAGGATGTTAATTATAGAGTTATTTGGTATAATAAAAAATGTGAAGGTATATAAGTGACTCACAAGAAGGAAGTGGTTAAACAAATAATACATATTAAATGGATATAAGATTGTGTTACTGTTAAGTCATGTTTTTGAAAAATATTTAATGGCAAAAATGAGCATGGTAAATGTAAAATAGCAGTATATAATATAGCAGTATAAAAATAATAGCATTAAAATAGTATAAAATGTTGTCACCAAGCTTAGAGATGATTAATACAAATTACGACTATTTTAATTACCAAAATCAGACTTAGATTTAACATGGAACCTAATAAATCTTTCATCAGCATAAGAGGCTATACAGATATACAATATGATTTAATTATGGTTTCAAAATACACACACAATATTAATAGTGGTTATCTTAGGATGGTACGATTCTAAGTGCTTTTCATTTTATTTTTAAGCTTTTACTTATATTTTTCAAATGTTCTACAGTGAATTCTTACTTGCTGCAAAATTGAAAACAAAGATAAATATGTGATTTCTCTAGTCAAGTGTTTTCTCATTTCCAAAGTTTCTAAGTCTCAGACAACCCTAAAGAGGCTACATGATTCTAGTTGGGAGGACTGCTTTCAGTAGGCTGTTGTATAGGAATTGTGGCCTGTTTA
>NW_007227356.1:0-939 GCF_000164805.1 Carlito syrichta
AAAGGACTTGTTTTTCTTTTTCTTTGGAAAGCTTGGACGAGATTTGAGGGAAATTTCAATGACAAAATATTTGAGAGTAGGAGAAGGAAAGAAGAAACAGGAAGGACTCACCTGTTGCGTAGCTGAGAGCCTGACTGTGAAGCAGAAGGGGAATGGCTTCTCGGGGTGGGGGACCGTGCAGTGGTCACACCTGTGGCAGCTGTCTTCACAGGGCCAGCTGAAGGCTGGGGCACACTGGAGGAGGGGTTCCGCATGTAGGCACGGTTTGACGTGGACACCAGCTGAGGTGGTGGGCGACTGAAGTCTTGAACGGAGGAAGAAGCATAGAAACCTGTAGGCTGATTGAGCCAAGGGGACTGTCTCCAAGAACTGGATCGTGGGGAGTCCAGGTTATCTAAAGATTCACCTCTGAAACACAAAAAGGACTCATCAACATAAAGTGGTATGTTCAACTGGAAATCTATTTAATTTGTCATTACAGTCATTAAAATATCCATTTTACCTATTTTTCACACAGGTATTACTCTAAGAAGTCCAGTTATATATACAGATGCTCTTTCATTTATGATGGGGTTATGTCCCAACATATTCATCTCAAGTTTAAAATATCATTAAGTCAGAATGTATGGAACTTGCCTAATCTACCAATCATCACAGCTTGGCCTAGCCTACCTTAAACATGCTCAGAACACTTCCATTAGTCTACAGTTGGGCAAAATCATCAAACACAAAGCCCATTTGATAATAAAGACTTTAAAATCTTATGTAATTTTTGAATATTCTGGTGAAAGTGAACAACAGAATGATCTATGAGTACTTGTGGTATGGTTTCTACTGAATGCTTATCACTTTCACACCATCATAAAGTCAAAAAACCATAGGTTGAACCATTGATAGTGCAGGACCAACAGTAAAATTACCTTTAACAAGTTGCTTTCA
>NW_007227357.1:0-2047 GCF_000164805.1 Carlito syrichta
CACACTGGAGGAGGGGTTCCGCATGTAGGCACGGTTTGACGTGGACACCAGCTGAGGTGGTGGGCGACTGAAGTCTTGAACGGAGGAAGAAGCATAGAAACCTGTAGGCTGATTGAGCCAAGGGGACTGTCTCCAAGAACTGGATCGTGGGGAGTCCAGGTTATCTAAAGATTCACCTCTGAAACACAAAAAGGACTCATCAACATAAAGTGGTATGTTCAACTGGAAATCTATTTAATTTGTCATTACAGTCATTAAAATATCCATTTTACCTATTTTTCACACAGGTATTACTCTAAGAAGTCCAGTTATATATACAGATGCTCTTTCATTTATGATGGGGTTATGTCCCAACATATTCATCTCAAGTTTAAAATATCATTAAGTCAGAATGTATGGAACTTGCCTAATCTACCAATCATCACAGCTTGGCCTAGCCTACCTTAAACATGCTCAGAACACTTCCATTAGTCTACAGTTGGGCAAAATCATCAAACACAAAGCCCATTTGATAATAAAGACTTTAAAATCTTATGTAATTTTTGAATATTCTGGTGAAAGTGAACAACAGAATGATCTATGAGTACTTGTGGTATGGTTTCTACTGAATGCTTATCACTTTCACACCATCATAAAGTCAAAAAACCATAGGTTGAACCATTGATAGTGCAGGACCAACAGTAAAATTACCTTTAACAAGTTGCTTTCATCTTCAGAGGCATCATGATGTTTTACATATCAGTCAACTTTATTTTTATTTTTAATCACTTGGTGCTTAGGCAAAAGAATAAATACCAACTAAACTGGAAAGAAAAATACTAAAAAATAAAAATAAAAAATAAAAGCTAATATTGTACTAAGGCTAAGAAGACAGATATTTATCTTTAAATCTTAAACAGTTTAGACACACCAAAGTCTGTCTTAAAATTCAACCAAAAATACATTTTAAGCACTTAAATACGACAGGTAATAGACTAGACATTTTCACAAAAATATGAAACTTACTTCATCTTTATTACACTAAGATTTTTTTTTTTTTATCTCAAAAAAGTGGTCTTGTTCATGTAAGAGCCTGTCAGAGGTGGAACTGGCTTTCAAAACAAAGTCCCCTGATTCTAAAGCAACCCAGGCCATGGCTCCTGGAAAGCCCTCATTCATGTACCACTCAAACCCCTAAGATTAAAAACCATTTAATGTATCCATTATAGGAGCATTCATCAGCCACTTCTTTAAATTGGATATGCATTTAAAATAGGATTTAGCTCACAACAGAATTTAAATACAATGTTTGAAAATCTCTCTTAAAGTCATACATTAGAACATATCTACATAAATTAACTCAAAATTATGAATGCTTTTCTACCTGGTCAGTATTGATTTTATTGCCTTTAAAACTTTATAGGATGGTATCTGAGGGAGGGTAAAAGTTCCTCCTTGTCACAACTTACCTGCCCTAAACATCAGAGGTAATCACTGTGAATTTTGATCACATATGCAAGCATGTTTACATATACATAGATTTACATAAGTATAAACCTGTCTATACATATATGCACTGTGTTTATATGTTTACCAGTCTTAAACAAATGTATTATTCCACAGCACTATCTTCAATAACTTGCCATTTATATATATTATAACTATCCTCAATGTCTGTTCATACGATAGACTGCACTTCAGTGGCCCCCACTGAAGCATGCCTTCTGGTATCCATGCCCCTGTGTGGTCTCACTGACTCAGGGCTTGGCAACATTACTAATTTGGCCAGTGAGACATCAGCAAACATGAAGTACATGGTGATAAGCACTAGCTTATTAGGAATTATCCTCTTGCAAGTCTCTCCCCCTTTGAATCTGGGTCCCATGCCATGAGGCAGCCCAAGTAGCTATGTGGAGGGGCCCTCAGCTCCCAACTAATGGCTCCAGCTGAGCTCTCAATGAAGCCTCTGTATCAGGGGCCAGCAAATTACAGGTCACGTCCAGGATATATATAGCTTATGAGCTAAGAATATTTTTTACATTTCCAAAGAGTCGTTAAAAAAAAAAAA
>NW_007227358.1:0-797 GCF_000164805.1 Carlito syrichta
AAAATCGAGCTCTTAATGAGAATGAGAATGATAGGAGACATTATGACTTTTCCAGGACTTGCAGTGGATACTTCTAAGGCAGGAAACAGAATCCTCTTGAAAGATAAAGAATTCAATTTAGACAGAAGGGCTTTCTGATTCTCATTTGTGTTTACGTGGTGTACATTGGATAGTTGTTGTATCATTGACTGCCAGATAGAATCTGTTGATGATTTGATTTTGAAAGAATTAAAACGAGTGCCTGTAGAAGTAAGTTGTCAGGAATTAGCTAACTGCTTCTTTAGACTGGACAAATACACTTCTTTTTGGACTACATTCATGCCTTTTCCAAAGGGACATTGTCACACAATGTTTGCACAAGTGCTTCCTATTTGTAACTTTGCCAGAACTGTGTTCAGCGTGAGTCTGCTTACAGACCCAAGATTGCTAGAGTTGCCAACATTCAGACATCAGTAGTGACCTCACTAATGCCATTTTGATAAAACGTTTCCATCACTGCTTCTCTTATATCTTGTTCTTGACGCATATTGGAGTGTCTGGCCTACATTTCCCCACATCCTTCATTGACCACATATTTGTTTGATGGGGTGTTTTTCAAGTTGTTAGTGTTCTGTACTTTTAATCCCTTTTGGCTAGAACCCAAATGTTTGGTGCGCCAGGTCGTGAGCCTTTCACCTTGGCAAGAAAAATTCTGCTAAAGGAACCATTATGAGGATAATTGCCTTTTCAGAGGTTTCATATTGTTTATTTCCCTCTGTCACTGTTACTTGGGGAAGAGTTACTTTTCTTCTCTGTGC
>NW_007227359.1:0-718 GCF_000164805.1 Carlito syrichta
ATATTGTTTATTTCCCTCTGTCACTGTTACTTGGGGAAGAGTTACTTTTCTTCTCTGTGCTTCTTTAAAATAAAGATAGCCAGTTAGATTTGAAGGGTCTGCAACTGCTGTTTTTTCTTTTACTACATTTTAGCTAATTTTGTTTCCACAGTGGTCTCTTCTCTGAGGTCTGAGCTGCTTACACTCTGGAATTGGTTACTTTACTAATAGAAGCAGCTTCTGCCTCAGATCATTGTCATCTCATGGTCCCTTGGGTTCTAATATTGACTTTCCTGTCTGTTCAGATTTCTGAATGACAGCCTTACCTTAACCTCTAGGCTATATGTTCCTCACCTCTTGTCTTATTGAACCCTTTGTTTATCCACATATAGCTCATCTATATTTAAATTATCTCAGAAATTTCTACAGAAATGTTTGAGACTAGTAAATTGACCCTTTGTCCTTGGTGCTTCCCTCAGCTATTAACTCTTCCTAATAAAAACTGAAAGATCAGTTTTCCATGATCTTTCTTTGCTAAGTAATCAGCAAAAACAACACCAACTAGCTTTCTTTACTGTTGAGCTTGTAATATATAAATATACACTTTGAATATTTGAAGGGGTGTATACTATGAAGATGTATCCATTATAGAATCCACTTATTGGTTGCCTTCTAAACACCCTTATTTCTCTAGCTTTAGGTGTGCATCCTAAGTACTCTGAAGTGGTGCTTCTAATCC
>NW_007227360.1:0-746 GCF_000164805.1 Carlito syrichta
CTATTCTACTCTGTTTCTAGGCATTCAACTTTTTCTTGTGTGTAATGCTACATATAAGTGAAATCATGCAGTATGTTTCTTTCTAAGTCTGGCCACTGGAAATTTGCTAAAAGAGTAGATTATCTTGTGTGTTCTCATCACAGAAAAATTTTTAAAAAATTAAATGTATTTAACATATTATTTAGGAATGTATACATAGTTGTTCAAACGATAAAGAAAAATAGCTTACCTGTTCTGTTCTGATCATTATACATGCATGTATTGGAACATGCCCATATACCCCATAAATATGTACAATTACTTGTACACAATTACTTGTGTTAATTTAAGAAATAAAATAGAATATTTAGAAAAAGAAAAATTCCAATAATCATAATAACAATTAACTCTAATGAAGAGGCAAGGAGATGGGATCAGGAAGAAAATATGGGCGCTTCACAGTTACTGGGAATGTTCTAATTCTTAAGTGGTTAAACAAGCTTATTAAAAGTAAGTGAATAAGCCAGGCTCAGTGGCTCAGCCTGTAATCCCGCACTTTGGGAGGCTGAGGTGAGTGGATTGCCTGAGCCTGCGGGTTCAAGACCCGCCTGGGCAACTTGGCGAGACCTCATCTCTACAATAAATCAAAAAATCAGCTGTGCGTGGTAACTCGTGCCTGTAATTTCCGGCTATTCGGAAGGCTGAGGCGGAGGATCACCGGAGCCCAGCATGTTGAGGCCGCTCCCGGCTACCGCACACCAGTCTGA
>NW_007227361.1:0-1213 GCF_000164805.1 Carlito syrichta
AAAAAAAAAAAAGACCTAGGAGGGCCATTTTGCAAATAATTACAGATCATCTTCTTAAGCAACCGTTAATACTAAAAGAAAACGTTGGTATATGCCTATATTTCACTTCAACATTTAAAATCAGCCACCTCCATTTTGAAGACTGACAGTTGATTGGAAGGAACCCTTTGAGAATTTGATTCCACAGTGCTTTCTAGGATATCAAGTAGATCTAACAACACCAGCCCTGTTCTATCCTTCCCTGGATGGAAGCAGGTAATTTGATTCCCATCCTGCCATTTGCAGGGGGTTCAATTTTAAGAGCCCCAAGTGGATCACCATATAGGTAATTCCAGGGCATTTGGGGGAACAATTTTGTGGTGAGGGAGTGGGAATGAATTTTCTGTGCCTTAGAAGGGAACTGCGTCAGTGACAGGCCAGCCTAGACCACAGGAAGTTTATGAATATGGTGGTGACAGTTGTCAGGCTAGGAGACAGTCAAAGGAGAGGGCCATTTGAGCAGCAGAACACTGACTAAGAAGGTGAGTCAGCTCCTAAGACCTTTTAGAATTGCCTGGCTAGGAAAGCTCAGAGCAGGGAATATTTCCAGAGAGCTGTCAGCGTGTCTCCTGACACCTACATACCCATGCTCCTGAAGGTGATGCTATAAATGAAAGGTGGCAGAGTCTAAAGGAACATGCAGCCATTTTGTAAATCTACACAGGCCCCTCAACTGTTAGAACTGAAGTCACTTGTTAATATGTAAAGGGTAGCTTCTCAGTCTATCCCAGAATAAAAATACATTTTATAAAAGTTACAAACATTTTAAAAAATCATAAAATAGTTTAAATACTTCATTATTTGGCTCAGAGTTCTGATGGTGAAGCAAAGTGCAGTTCTTTCTTTCCCTCACATTCCAGCTGGAACACGGTCCTTATCAAATCGTGGACACAAGTGCGCTGAGACTGACATAAAACCAGTCTGCCACATTTTCTGATAAGGCAGGAATGTATTTTTAAAATCTCTTGAACATGGCCTTTCTCATCTGTCACCACTGTATTTCCTCACCTTGCTTAAGGAAAAAATGTTAGATTCTAGGACTTTCCTTATGGGTTGATGTCTCATTGGCTGTGGGTCCAATGTCTTACTCGCCCAACGACCAAAGGCCTATTAACTACTCCCCTTGTTCACCCAGTGCTCTTTGAAGGCAGACTCATCAGCTGACTCACCAGTT
>NW_007227362.1:0-802 GCF_000164805.1 Carlito syrichta
CTAGGAGACAGTCAAAGGAGAGGGCCATTTGAGCAGCAGAACACTGACTAAGAAGGTGAGTCAGCTCCTAAGACCTTTTAGAATTGCCTGGCTAGGAAAGCTCAGAGCAGGGAATATTTCCAGAGAGCTGTCAGCGTGTCTCCTGACACCTACATACCCATGCTCCTGAAGGTGATGCTATAAATGAAAGGTGGCAGAGTCTAAAGGAACATGCAGCCATTTTGTAAATCTACACAGGCCCCTCAACTGTTAGAACTGAAGTCACTTGTTAATATGTAAAGGGTAGCTTCTCAGTCTATCCCAGAATAAAAATACATTTTATAAAAGTTACAAACATTTTAAAAAATCATAAAATAGTTTAAATACTTCATTATTTGGCTCAGAGTTCTGATGGTGAAGCAAAGTGCAGTTCTTTCTTTCCCTCACATTCCAGCTGGAACACGGTCCTTATCAAATCGTGGACACAAGTGCGCTGAGACTGACATAAAACCAGTCTGCCACATTTTCTGATAAGGCAGGAATGTATTTTTAAAATCTCTTGAACATGGCCTTTCTCATCTGTCACCACTGTATTTCCTCACCTTGCTTAAGGAAAAAATGTTAGATTCTAGGACTTTCCTTATGGGTTGATGTCTCATTGGCTGTGGGTCCAATGTCTTACTCGCCCAACGACCAAAGGCCTATTAACTACTCCCCTTGTTCACCCAGTGCTCTTTGAAGGCAGACTCATCAGCTGACTCACCAGTTACCCCTGCCACTGACACTTTAAAGACACAGGACAAGAGTTCAAGACTATGTGTAA
>NW_007227364.1:0-966 GCF_000164805.1 Carlito syrichta
ATCACAGTGTCATCTTCGTCACAGTCTGAAGGCTCCTGCATCGAATGGGCTACATACCCCTCTCCTTGCGGGATGATCTCAACCTCCCTTGTTGGGCTTGGAACACCAGAGCCTTCTCCCACTGGAGCTGCGTTCTTTGAATTCTGCTTTTCACTCTGTCTTGAAGAAGACTCTTCTCCCTGATAGAGGATAGGGATCCCAGGAGTGTCTTTGGACTTCAGCTGGTCTATATAGGGATTTGTCCTCAAACTCCCGGATGGGTCTTCTCTCTCAGGGCCACCCTTTGACATCAGGACTGGAGGTACCTCCTCCAGAGGAGTTGGAGGGGGAGGAGCAGGTGGGAGTGGAGGGGAGAGATTCCCTGGGCCTCCCACCTCCACCTTTGCTTGTGGAGACGCTGTCTCAAACGGAACTATTTCCAAGGGAGCCAGGCTGGCGGGGTCGGGTCGCAGGCCCTGCCCCTGCTCAGGTTGGGATCTGTGGAGGCCAGGGGTCGTCTCTGGCTTCTGTCCATTGGCTGTTGTGGAAGTCCCCTGTGTGCTCTGATTGGTTGGATCCCTAGTCCACTCCTTCAGGGAGGTGGAGACTGGGGCAGGGGCGGAGCCACATGGCAAGCTCCCGGGAAGCTCCAGGGAAGCAAAGGGCCCTGTACTCAACTCAAGAATTGGCTGAATTGGGCTGGTCTTCAGAGCAGGTGGTGGAACCGAGGTGAGCTCTTCCTCAGATTCAATGATTTTCAGTTCTTGTTGAATCTCGGGCCAAATCAGGGCATTGGCCAGATCCTCTTCATCCTGAAAAACATAGAAAAACTGATTATTTTAGAATCAAGGATTCTGGGCTGACATCTGCACTGTTGTCGAAGTTCTCACCATCGTCGTAACACAGCTTCAAACAGATGAAACAATTTATCTGAATCATTAAAATTCAGTTCTGCCTTACAGCAGAACGTGTTTGATCCCTGTGCAC
>NW_007227365.1:0-526 GCF_000164805.1 Carlito syrichta
CCCTCACAGATGCGCAGAAGTCTGAAGGAAAGTGGAATGTGAAGGAAAGTTGGTGCACAGTGCTATGGACTCTATAGAACTTCACTGAGTGGACCCTAGTTTCCTAAAGGCAGGCATTTTATTGTTTCCAGTCTTTTGCCATTACAAATAATGTTTGAAATAATGCATACATCATTTTGACTTGTGCAGCTATTTTTAGGATAGATTCTTGGAAATGAAACTTCTGGGTGAAAGGGTAAGCAAATGCATCAATAGTTGTTTGTTTTGTTTGAGACAGGGTGTAACTCTGTCACCCAGGCTAGAGTGCAATGGTGTGATCCCAGCTCACTGCAGTCTTGACCTCCTTGGCTCACGCCATCCTTCTGTCTCAGCCTCCCGAGTAGCTGGGACTATCACACCTGGCTAATTTTTTTTATTTTTTTGTAGAGATGAGGTCTCACTATGTTGTCCAGGCTGATCTCAAATTCCTGGAGCTCAAGCAGTCCTCCCGCCTTGACCTTTCAAAGTGCTGTAATTACAGGCATGA
>NW_007227366.1:0-787 GCF_000164805.1 Carlito syrichta
CCAGGCGACCCTTCTACCTCAGTCTCCCAAGTAACTGAAACTACAGGTGCGCACTAACTCACCCAGCTAATTTTTTGATATTTTGTAGAGACGAGATCTCACCAAGTTGCCCAGGCTGGTCTCGAACCCCTGCGCTCAGGCAATCCTCTTGCCTCAGCCTCCCAAAATCCATGTGAGTTCTTGATGTATTTTGTCCCCTATGTAGATCCTTCTATGACCAGACTGAAAAGCTCTCAAGGTTTCTCATCCCTCTCACTCCTACCACTCATTTCACCACCATTACATTTTCTCTTCTTTTCTTCCCTTCACATCTTAGGCCTAATAGGCACTGTGTATATTGAAAAGAACCTAGATTTGTAAATCAAAAGAAATTCTTTTTGAACAACCCAGAAAATCTTGCAACTTCTCTCCCTGAGTTTTCATGTCTGTAAAATAGAGATTGTTGTGCAAAATTTCAAGGTTATAGGAGAACCAGGAAAATAGTGAAAGTGGAAATACTTTTAAATATAAAACAGTAGATATGTAGTTATTATTCTTGGATTACTATTACTGTACTATTCTCAGATTATTGTTACAATGGTGTCACCTAGAAGTGCTCTGTGTCAGCACCTGCCCTATTCAAGGCAAACAAACTTAGAAAAAAACAGTCAAAATGTTATTTCATATTCTTTTTCTGGAAAGCTTGAAGACCAGACAGACTCTTTCAACTTTGTAGATTTCCCCAACTGCTAGCCAGTGTTTTTAGCTACTGCAAAATGTCAATATATAAACACTTGAGTGATGTCAT
>NW_007227367.1:0-1118 GCF_000164805.1 Carlito syrichta
AGTTGCCCAGGCTGGTCTCGAACCCCTGCGCTCAGGCAATCCTCTTGCCTCAGCCTCCCAAAATCCATGTGAGTTCTTGATGTATTTTGTCCCCTATGTAGATCCTTCTATGACCAGACTGAAAAGCTCTCAAGGTTTCTCATCCCTCTCACTCCTACCACTCATTTCACCACCATTACATTTTCTCTTCTTTTCTTCCCTTCACATCTTAGGCCTAATAGGCACTGTGTATATTGAAAAGAACCTAGATTTGTAAATCAAAAGAAATTCTTTTTGAACAACCCAGAAAATCTTGCAACTTCTCTCCCTGAGTTTTCATGTCTGTAAAATAGAGATTGTTGTGCAAAATTTCAAGGTTATAGGAGAACCAGGAAAATAGTGAAAGTGGAAATACTTTTAAATATAAAACAGTAGATATGTAGTTATTATTCTTGGATTACTATTACTGTACTATTCTCAGATTATTGTTACAATGGTGTCACCTAGAAGTGCTCTGTGTCAGCACCTGCCCTATTCAAGGCAAACAAACTTAGAAAAAAACAGTCAAAATGTTATTTCATATTCTTTTTCTGGAAAGCTTGAAGACCAGACAGACTCTTTCAACTTTGTAGATTTCCCCAACTGCTAGCCAGTGTTTTTAAGCTACTGGAAAATGTCAATATAATAAACACTTGAGTGATGTCATTGACATAAGCAAGTAATTGCAAGTTGGAGAAGACACCCTGCTGGTGACCTGAGCTACCTGGTGTGTAAGAACATGATCAGTAAGTACATACAGTGTCATGGTCAGGTCACTCTTTCCCCACTCCCAGCTCTTTTGTTATTCAAACTGATTGTCCAAGCCGATTGGCATGTAAGATTGTGTTTCTGCAGAGTGACCTTTCATACCCTCTCTTACACACACCTCATTGGTAAAGACTGCTTCTATTCATTCATTTACTCATTCATTTGATAAACAGTTATCTGTTGAGTTCTTACTATGTGTCAGGCACAGTACTAGATACTGGGGATAGGTTTAGATCTTACAGTGTTCTGGGGAAACAAACAAAAATAAAAGTGAGCTGGGCTCGGTGGCTCAGCTTGTAATCCCGCGCCTTTGGGAGGCTGAGGTGAGTGGA
>NW_007227368.1:0-746 GCF_000164805.1 Carlito syrichta
TCAGATTATTGTTACAATGGTGTCACCTAGAAAGTGCTCTGGTTCAGCACCTGCCCTATTCAAGGCAACAAACTTAGAAAAAAACAGTCAAAATGTTATTTCATATTCTTTTCTGGAAAGCTGAAGACCAGACAGACTCTTTCAACTTTGTAGATTTCCCCAACTGCTAGCCAGTGTTTTTAAGCTACTGGAAAATGTCAATATAATAAACACTTGAGTGATGTCATTGACATAAGCAAGTAATTGCAAGTTGGAGAAGACACCCTGCTGGTGACCTGAGCTACCTGGTGTGTAAGAACATGATCAGTAAGTACATACAGTGTCATGGTCAGGTCACTCTTTCCCCACTCCCAGCTCTTTTGTTATTCAAACTGATTGTCCAAGCCGATTGGCATGTAAGATTGTGTTTCTGCAGAGTGACCTTTCATACCCTCTCTTACACACACCTCATTGGTAAAGACTGCTTCTATTCATTCATTTACTCATTCATTTGATAAACAGTTATCTGTTGAGTTCTTACTATGTGTCAGGCACAGTACTAGATACTGGGGATAGGTTTTAGATCTTACAGTGTTCTGGGGAAACAAACAAAAATAAAAGTGAGCTGGGCTCGGTGGCTCAGCTTGTAATCCCGCGCCTTTGGGAGGCTGAGGTGAGTGGATTGCCTGAGACCACGGGTTCGAGACCCGCCTGGGCAGCAAGACCTCATCTCTACAATAAATCAAAAAATCAGCCGGGCGTGGTAG
>NW_007227369.1:0-1264 GCF_000164805.1 Carlito syrichta
TTTTTTTTTGTTGTTTTTTTGAAAGTGAGAAAGCAGGATTAATTGAGAGGACAGAAAAGCTCCCACAGTGGGAGGGGACCCAAAAGGGCTGCCCCAGCAATGAGTATTAAAGTGACTCTACACCCTTTCTCCAGTGATTTGTGATATGTGTAACTCAGGTGGACAATGTTATAATCAGCACACATGGAGAGGACTACAGGCGGATCAGTTGGGAGCAACCTTCCAGCTTCTCCACAACCACAAGGGGTGAACAGGGGGATAGATTTGGAAGTCAGAAGCTCCTCCCTTCAGAAACACCGCCCCTCTGCTGTGAGCTAAGAGAAACAGTGTTAAAGAAGTAGTCACACCTACAAAAAACCTATAACCTTGAAACTGCCAAAAGAGGGTGCTCAAGGATTACATAAGTTTTTTATTTATTGTTATTTGTTTGTTTGTTTGTATCTGTGTGACTTTATCTATTTTTTAAAAATATAGCTTGTTGGGAGTGGGCATTTTGTTCTGTTTTACCCCTTCTTCTTCTTCTTTCTGTCCAACAAGGCCATATATGTGTGTGAAAATTTTCTCATATTATTGGTTTTAGTTTCTTTGGAGTTTTTGCTTGTTTGTTTGCATGCTGTTTGCTTTTTCTTCTTTGTTTTTGGTTTTTCTTTTTCATTTTGTTTTGTTTTTGTTACTATTTTGGTTTTTTCTCTCTCTCTTTCTTTTTCTCTCTCTCTCTCTGTTTATCTCCCTGTTTGTCAATTTGTATCTTTTTCCTTCTCTCCTTTGTTCTCTCCATTGTCATTCTCTCTACATTCTCTCTTTATTAACTTCTTTTCATTCCTCATTATTTTGTACCCAGGGGAGATACATTTACTCCCACTATATGGGTATACTGTTAGGTGGGAAGTGGATCCCTGGGGGCCCACACACCAATCAGCAAACATTGTGGTCATCAGACAGCTTTTGAATCTTAGCAGTCTCTAACACTCTTCATTTAAGTTTCAAATCTGCAAGGGAGTAACATAGCTCCCTTGCTCCAATATGGCTCCAAAAATTGAACTAGTCTAGAGGCTTTATCCCTGGGAGAATAGGGGGTTGAGCAAAAAGAAGTAAAAACTACTCCATTTCTCACTGAGCAATCGAGGGAAAGAAAAAAGAAAAACCCACCACAAATGAAGAAAAATCAAAGAAGAACCACAGGCACCCCACAAAAATCCAAAGAGGATAGTCCACAAATATACAAACTTTGGAACTCAAACAATGAAGAGCACTCAGATTGACT
>NW_007227370.1:0-752 GCF_000164805.1 Carlito syrichta
TGGATAAAGAAACATGATGCAACAATATATAGTTTTCAGGAGACACAACTCACCAGAAGGGGAACTCATAGACTCAAAGTTAGAGGATGAAAACAAATTTTCAGGTGAATTGAGCACAAAAGAAAGCAGAGCCACAATCTTAATATCAGACAAAATAACCTTTAAGCTATCAAAACTTAAATAAAATACAGAAGAACACTACATAATGATAAAAGGTTCAATTCATTGACAAGGAATATCCATCCTGGCCAGTTGCAGTGGCTCAAGTCTGTAATCCCAGTACTTTGGAAAGCTGAGGTGAGAGGATAGCCTGAGCCCAAAGGTTTGAGACCAGCCTGGGTAACTTGATGATACTTCTTGATAGAAACCCTTGAACATCTAGGCATAGATGGAACATACCTCAAAACATTAAGAGTCACCTACAAGAAACCCACAGCCAACAAACTGCTAAACAGACAGAAATTGAAAACATTTCTCCTTAAAATCAAAATGAGACAAGGATGCCTACTCTCACCCCTCCTGTTCAACATAGTATTGGAAGTCCTAGCTAGAGCAATCAGACAAGAGAAGTAAATCATGGGTATCCAAACAGGAAAGGAAGAAGTTAAGTTATCCCTCTTTGTGGAAGACATGATTCTATACCTTGAAAACCCAAGAGAATCTGTCAAAAACCTCCTTGCACTGATAAAGGACTTTGACAAAGTTTCTGGGTACACAAAAAATGTGCAAAAGACAGTCACATCCTTATATAC
>NW_007227371.1:0-739 GCF_000164805.1 Carlito syrichta
TATATGTGAAACCAACCATGTATCTAATTCATGAAATCACGAGAAAGATCCAGCCTCTGGTCCTCTGAAGTTACCACTGCTTCTTGCTGCATGACACTCTGTAGAATACTGGCCAAAATCATCTTCTGGGAATTCTCATAGCTCTGACCCTCAGCAAGGTCCTCTCTGTTGGTGTTGGGTAAAGCACTGGACTCAAGCTGACAAACTAAGCGCTATCGTCATAGGCATTCAAGTAACTGTCACCCAGCCAAGATCCTTCCTCTTCTGGGATACTCTGTGGCAGAGGGATATGCAGT
The DNA here is from genome assembly GCF_000164805.1 of Carlito syrichta. Classification (NCBI taxonomy): domain Eukaryota; kingdom Metazoa; phylum Chordata; class Mammalia; order Primates; family Tarsiidae; genus Carlito; species Carlito syrichta. Next base: position 297 of record NW_007227371.1, read on the forward strand.
TGTTTCTTGTGGCATCCACAAAATCTTGCTCTTCTGTCTAGTTTCAGAGACCCTTTTTCCAGGTTGCGTCCTCCCCTTCCAGCACCCATGAAAAATCAGTTCAAACCCTTGCCAGAACCAGCATTCTGAAAATTCTAAAGTGAATAAAGAAGCCTAGAGCTCAAAGGTAAAATGTGTGATGTTCTCTTGACAGGGGAATTTTATATTTCATAGTTATATTTATATAATTAAGTATTGATATTATACATATTAAAATAAAATTATATTTTGATGAGTTTCTACCAGCTTCCCCAAAAGTGACACACATTAAGTAATGAATAATTTAACTTCTATTTTTAGTACTGTTATAAAGTAGGTATTTAATGAAATTATAGTAGCTTTTTCTTCCTGACCTTTGTACACAAAACACATCTGGAATCTGAATAATGAGTAGACACTTAGAA
>NW_007227372.1:0-1449 GCF_000164805.1 Carlito syrichta
TAAGAACAATTTTTAGTCTACTTAGTGGTATTGGTGGCAATAATTAATGTAGCCACTTAATGTTGTACTTTAGTTAAAAGACATCAATTCTACTTGAATTTGCCACTTATTCTAACATGATATATAAACAATTTGCTTGTTTGAGATTCCTTTTTAGTGTAAATACTCAAGGTAGAATAATGACTTCCTAACATTCTGATAATTAAGATCTTGTGAGAATTGAGAACTACTAAAGGGATTACAGGAACAAGCATAGAATCCAAAAAGTTTTAAAACAAATCCTAAATTGTTTGAGATTCTTAAGTATATTAATTGTTTGCTTTTTAGTAGACACTAGATTATTTTCTTAAATTTTCTGCCCTTAAGTTATTTTGCAAGAACACTATCACAAAATATGAGAGGTGGTAGGCTGAGAGTGGGAGGCAAGTTCTCACTGAAATCAGGGTTTAAAAATTGGAAGGATGTCTCTCCAAGATAGCAAGAATAGACCCATAGTAAGAAGGATAATAAAAGGGTATTTGCTCATTCTTCCTTCTCAGAAAACTGCCTGTCATCATCATTTCCTCCTTTACCCTAGAAAACACTTTGTACAATATGATCTTTTTTTTTTTAAGTTGTAAGGTAAACCATTGTAAGTTGGGAATCATCTATAGTAACAATGCATTTTATTTTACTTTTTGTTTTTTACATTAATTTTTGAGTCTGTGTTTTGCTCTATCATCCAGACTGGAGTACAGTGGCATAATCAGAGTTCACCACAGTTTCAAACTCCTGGGCTTAAGCAATCCTCTGACCTCAGCCTCCCAAGTTGTTAGTAACACAAGAGTGCACCACCATGCTGGACTAATTTTTTTTTTTTAATTTTCATAGATGCAGGGTCTCACAGTATTGCCCGGGCTGGTCTCAAACTCCTAGGCTCAAGCAATCCCTCCGCCTTGGCTTCCCAAAATGCTGGGATTATGGGCAAGATCCACTGCACTCAGTTCAATATGCTCCCATGGTGAGCATCTGGCTTCCAAGCACTCCAGAAACTGAAACAACTAACTCTCAAGATAGGTGAGTAGACTAAACAGTGCAGGTATGAAATCTCAGGAGTTGAGGTAATTCATTTTCAGCTGTGTGCACTAGAGAGCAAAAAAAATTGATCAAACGAAAGATGGTTTGATAACATTTCAGATTTTGCCTACATTCCCTTCTGCCCATTGTCTCATTCTTTCCTAAAGTCCAGATGCATTAATGACCTTTGTTTTGTAAGATATCCCTTCATGATTATAATAAATTCTTGTTTTCTCAACTTCTAATTTCCAGTCCCCATCACTGTTCAACTCCTGCCTTTCTGTCTCTCATTCTCCTATTTCTTCCTTCCATTTTAATGTTTGCTTTAATTCTAGCAATTTTCTTTTTTCTTTTTTTTTTTTTAAGTTGGAGTCTCACTCTGTCGCCCAGACT
>NW_007227373.1:0-778 GCF_000164805.1 Carlito syrichta
TATATGGATATAATTAAAATAAGTACTCTAGTACAGAAACTCACCAGATGGATATATTTAAGCTATTCTAAACTAATTTGCGAGGACTGAATTTTAAAAACACTTTTAAAATAGAAAAATATTAATCCTTCTCCCATAATAAATTCCAAATAAAGTATCAATATGAAAACCTTTGTACTGCTCTGAATGGTATATATTGGATGGTAATATATATTTCCATCTAGAGAGCTAATTTTGGAGGATTAAATTTAGATTAAACATGTTTGATGGAGAGGCTCTGAGCTTGATTAAACAATCTCATCAAATCTTAATGTAGGCGATTGACCTAATGATAATGCATTTCTGTTGTACTGACTTCATCTCAGAGATACATCTTGATCTCCAAGACTCTGTAATAAGCACATCTATAACATTGTGTTGAACACTGACCTTGTTGCCTATTTTAGCCTGACTCCTTTTGTATTCCTATCTCATTTATCAAAATAAATCTGAATTTAGTTATATACTCTTGCCTCATCCTCAACTTTGCCATTTGATTTTTTAAAACTCCCCTTAAGCAAATATGGAAAATGTTTCCACTTTTCAGTTCCCACTATTACTAACTTGGGTAATCTGTTCTCATTAAAATCACTACAGTGTCTTCCAAATGGGGCTTCTAAATTTATTTGTTGAACACATTCTTTTTATGCATGAATCACGCCCATGACTACTGCTAGATACTTGGAATATAAAAACAGATGCAGTCCCTCCTTTCAAGGAGTCTACAGGCTAATGAATG
>NW_007227374.1:0-1640 GCF_000164805.1 Carlito syrichta
CATACAGCGTGGAGAGCTCAGGCATTATGAGGACATGTTTACATCCGTCTCTATCCCATCTTTCACACTGTTGCCAGATTAATGCTGCTTTCACAATGTGAATTAAGCTATGCCATCAGTCTCTCTTGTTGCATTGTTTTAGTAGCTTCCTTCTGCCTTGAAGACAATAGCTCTTAGTGTAATATAAAAGTTTCTTAATGTTCTAGTCTCTGCTTGCAATTGACCATCATCTCCTGTGTTACCTCCGGCATTTAGTGGTTCATCCATTTTCCATGCTGTTATACATAACTCCAGCACAACTTACATTTAACCTAGAATCCAAATGTTCATCCAGGAACACTCCCCTTACCAATCTGATTTTGATGTCCCTTATTTGAGAGCAGAGAATCGTAGGCAGACTTTTCACATTGTATAGCATATTGCAACAGAATCTGGCAGAGATACAATTCTAATCTTGTTATTCAGACCCAGGCAAAGTTCAAAGACACTGGAACATGAAAAATCGGGGACAGTAAACAGTGAGCTGATAAGGAAACTGACAGAGGATGAGTTGAAGATTTTTTTTCCTTTGTTGACTTTTTCAACAAGTAACGGTTTTCGTTGTCATGTATGCAGCTTCATTTTTCATTTTTATATTATTCATAAATTTAAATTTGAATGATCTGATCCAAAGAAAACTTGATGCTATACAAAAGTGAATCTGTTCTCTAATCTGAGTCTCTTACCTATAGACAGCTTTTCATTGCTGTTCTTTGATGGAAGTAGCAGCCAGTTTTGCAAATCTCTGTGTTTAAGTAACAAAAATAAAAGAGTGATAGCAGGCTTTTTTCCTTTTCTCTTACTATTGAAATTCTCTAGATCACTGGCATTTTCAAACTTTAAGCCAATTCAGACAATGGATCTTACTCAGATGAATAGCTTATGAGAAAATTTTTACTTATGGAGGGGCAAAGAAGCTTAAAATAACAGCGACATTATTATGAAGAAAAGGTGATGACTCAGAGCATACTGTGTTTGAGTAACTCAGTAAATTACTTTCCTGGGTTTAGTGTCTTGCTCTCAATGGGACTGTGAATCTCTCCTCTATTTTAAGAAAGGGAACCAGGCGTTTGCAGTAAAAGTTCATTTAGAATCATTTTCAATAAATGGGTCTCTGTTGTTTGGTTAGGAACATGATTATAGGAAATCAAAGAGGCAGGTCAGAATTTTTTTAAAAAGAAATATGAACCATGGAGAATGACAGACTTGGATTTGATTTCTACTTTTTAGCTGTGAAATATTATGAATGTGTCTCATGTGTCCTTAATTGCATTACCTGGAAGCTGACAATAACTCTAGCTGTTGCATAGCTCTCTCAGGGGTGAGAGACAGTGTATGAAAGAGCCTAGCACAATATTATGCTCATTCTAATAAATAACAAAGACGATACTCCATCGAAGGGCAACGGCGGATTCTCAAGGGTACTTCATATGCTCGAAATAAAGTACTCTAAAATTACTTATAATCTGCGAATGTGTTCACCCACCAAATGATTCAGAGTCAGAAACAAACGATAGATTACATGTTATATGACTTAGTCTCTTTGCGTGAAATAGTCTGCTAGATAATACTTGGGCATCTCATCTTCAATTCACATGGCT
>NW_007227375.1:0-730 GCF_000164805.1 Carlito syrichta
GAGACCTTTGCTCAATAAAAGAAAAGAACAAAGAAAGATGAACCTTGAAACCTAAGCCAACCCAATAAATACAGCTGTTTTTACAAAATCAGATGTGGGCCGGGCACGGTGGTTTAAGCCTGTCACTCCAGCACTTGGGGAGGCCAAGGTGAGAAGATTGCCTGAAATCAGGGGTTCGAGTTCAACTTGAGCAACTTGGTGAGATCTTGTCTCTACAATAAATCAAAACATTAGCTGGGCATGACAGTGCTTATCTGTAGTTTTGGCTACTTGGAAAACTGAGGCAGAAGGATCACCAGAACCCAGCAGGTTGAGTCTGTGGTAGCCATGAGTGTGCTACTGCACTCCAGCCTGGGCAACAGAGTGAGACTTCAACTCAAAAAAAAAAAAAAATCAAATGTGGCCTATCATACAGCAGTACGTTATTTGACAACCAAAAGGAATAACTGGCTGATGCCTGCTGCAGCATGGATCAGCCTTAAAGACATTGTGCTGAGGGAAAGGATAAACACCGTGTGATTCCATTCATATAAAATGTCTGGAATCGGCAAATCCATGTAGACACCAAAAAAGTATATTAGTCATCACCCAGGACTGGGGACGGATGGAGAAACAGGGTTAAGCTTTAAGAGGGCAGTTTCTTTTGGGGTTTGACAAGCAGATTCTGAGATGGACTGTCGTGATGGTGAGAGTCTGATTATCCTCAAACCCATGAGACTGTACACTTCGG
>NW_007227376.1:0-700 GCF_000164805.1 Carlito syrichta
ATTCTGTGTGTTCACTGATGTAGTACTTTTAATTTCCTTCAATAACTTGTCCTTTGCATTCAAAATCTGGCTAATGTTTGGCAAAGGAGGCCTATTCTTTGACTTATCTTGGCTTTCGACATGCCTTTCTCACTAAATTTAATCATCTCTAGCTTTTGTTTAAAGTAAGAGACATGCAACTCTTTCTTTCACTTGAACCACTTAGAGGCCATTATGGGGTTATAAACTGGTCCAATTTCAATATTGTTGGGTCTTGGGAAAATAGGGAGGCCTGATGAGAGGAAGAGAGATGGGGAATGAATAGCTGATGGAACAGTCAGAACACACACAATATATATATTTTTTAGATTTGAAAATATAGTTCATTTAAAAGTAAATTAGACAGAGAGAGAGAAGATTCACCTCCCAAGGTGGGGGAGGGGGCCAAAGCTAAGAAGCATGGTGACAGCCATAGTTAAGAGAGCACACAGCCACACCAGAGTCTAGCTAGCAAGGCAATGGCAAACACACAATACTTATCTATCAAATTTGCTGTCTTACACAAGTGCAGTTCATGGTGCCCTAAAACAATTATGACAGTAACATGAAAGATCACAGATCAGTATGATAATAAAAGATTGAAACATTGCGAGAATCACCAAAATGTGAAACAGAGACACATTCTGTTGGAAAAATGGTGCCAAAACCATTACTTCTATGC
>NW_007227377.1:0-707 GCF_000164805.1 Carlito syrichta
CGGGGTTATAAACTGGTCCAATTTCAATATTGTTGGGTCTTGGGAAAATAGGGAGGCCTGATGAGAGGAAGAGAGATGGGGAATGAATAGCTGATGGAACAGTCAGAACACACACAATATATATATTTTTTAGATTTGAAAATATAGTTCATTTAAAAGTAAATTAGACAGAGAGAGAGAAGATTCACCTCCCAAGGTGGGGGAGGGGGCCAAAGCTAAGAAGCATGGTGACAGCCATAGTTAAGAGAGCACACAGCCACACCAGAGTCTAGCTAGCAAGGCAATGGCAAACACACAATACTTATCTATCAAATTTGCTGTCTTACACAAGTGCAGTTCATGGTGCCCTAAAACAATTATGACAGTAACATGAAAGATCACAGATCAGTATGATAATAAAAGATTGAAACATTGCGAGAATCACCAAAATGTGAAACAGAGACACATTCTGTTGGAAAAATGGTGCCAAAACCATTACTCTATGCAGGATTGTCATCTTCAATTTGTAAATAATAAAGCATCTCCAAAGTACTACAAAACAAGGTATGCCTGTATTCTGAAATTGTCCAAAGGAAAATGTGAAGAATTTCTGGTTTCAGGTCCTTAAGCAGATAGTTTCGGCTGTTGTTGAATAAATATTTCAAAAAACAAAGAGCTTAATAATATTAGTGCACATCAAGGGATATTTCTGGCAAATGATAATACCC
>NW_007227378.1:0-1829 GCF_000164805.1 Carlito syrichta
ACCTCTCCCCGCTATCATCATGGGGGTTCAGAGGTTGGAAGAATTCGGGGTGACTCCAGGAAATGTGGATCCCAGCACTTACCAGAAGCTAAGTGCCGGATGACGAGTTTGTGGCAGCGGTTCCAGTGTCCAGCTTTAAATAAATAGAGGGCCTCCAAGTGCTTGTCAGATTCCATGTGTGCTCGCACTGCTTTGGCCTCATGAATCCACTCGGCAGGCACACAAAGCTTCTGGGTAAGGAAAGCCTCCTTATCCCAAGATTCAGGGGTCTCCAATAGCTGGCAGTGCCGGGTAAGCAGCTCTCGAACTGCCTTCTCACGCATGCTACAGGAAAAGAGATAAGCTAGAATACATCCCACATCCCATAGTCATTCACAGGAAAGGCTGCTGCAGACAGCTTAAAGTGGCCACTGGGGCAGCCTTTCAAACTTCAGGTATCAACCACTTCATACTTCACTAAAAAACACTAAAAGCCATCACCCCAGCATTATTATTATTATTTGAGTTGGAGTCTCACTCTGTCACCCAGGCTGGAGTGCACTGTTGCCTCAACCTGCTGGGTTCAGGTGATCCTTCTGCCCCAATCTTCCAAGTAGCTGGAATTGTAGGTGTGTGCCACCACACCTGGCTAATTTTTCTTCATTTATTGTAGAGATGAGGGCTCACCAAGTTGTCCAGGCTGGTCTTGAACCCCAGGACTGGCTCAGGCAGTCTTCTTGTCCCAGCCTCCCAAAGTGCTGGAATTACAGGCTTGAGCCACTGTACCCGGCCAGCATTTTTTTTTTAGTGATATAGAATAAAATAGAGCATATCTAAGTATATCATATTTTTATAGTCAAGAAAGTTGGAAAACAAATCCTCTAGGTTTGGCTGCCTACATTCCAGAAAAGGTTTCCCCCAGCCAGTACTTCTTCATTTCCTATCTAGTAACATTTCCTTGCCACCTCCTAGAAGATCAAGGACTGGGATAGGGAGAATTCTGTTCCATAGAGGAGTATTCTTAAGTTCATTCCCATCCATCTGCTCTCCCTTTTATCCATATGGTCAGTACAAGTAAACCAGTTTCTAAAGGTAACACTACTTCTAGGTCTTTCTTTTCTCAAGTCATCAGTCTTCCTAATTCTTTCTCTCTTCCTCTAGATCGAGGCCCCTTTAGGGCCAGTCATTTAATTTCAGATCATAACTATTCACCTCATCTGACTCTTTTCTGAACTCCTAGGCTTTTCAAAGACTCCCAGTCTCATCATAACTGTCTCCTCTTTTCTATTGTTTTTAAGGGAACAGGATCTGTTTTCCCACAGCCAACTCAGAAGCACCAGTCTTTCTATTATCCAGTCTTTTACCATGTTAAATCCCTCATGACTGTGCTTAAATAAACTCAAAGGAATAATCTGTGGTCATTTTATTTCCTGTTAAGGGGGAAAAGGAAAGAAATTGCTTAATGGGAAAGTTATGCTAGATTCTTTATACTTTTGCTTTTTTAGCCCTTTGCACTTGGATGTCCCCTTTGGGGGGACATTGTAAATCTAGCAAACTACTCAGGGAACACAAAGAGACTGCTGGTGATTATACATTATGTGTGTGTGTATACACATACACACATTTATGCAAACGTAAATTTTTCAAAAATGTATGTTTCCTTGAAGTTTTCCATTCAAATTGCACGAAAAAGCAAATAGATGGAATATATACTGAGATACACATTTTAAAAAATCAGCTGGCAGCCAGGCTCGGTGGCTCAGCCCGTAATTCCAGTGTTTTGGGAGGCTGAGGTGAGTGGATTGCCTGAGCCTGTGGGTTCGACACCTGCCTCGGCAACTTGGTGAGAC
>NW_007227379.1:0-1391 GCF_000164805.1 Carlito syrichta
TCAAACAACAGGACCACGAAAAGCAAGTAATATAAGAGAAATGACCATTTTACTCTGTATTTTACAAATGAATTAGTGGATAGTGCAATAAGATAAATAAATCATTATGAAGATGAAAAAAATCAGGAAAAAGCAGCTATCACTCAAATAGATTTGGCATAAAAGGCATGACACTGACCAACAGGAATTTTCAGCTTTTATTGCAGTTATCTTAAAGTGGGAGGAAGAAAATGAGACTGCATTGTCTACCCAAATAGAAAAACACCAGGTGGAAGACGTCAAACAAATTGCTACTGCACAAATATATCACTGAACCTGCAATGCATGTCAGTGACTGTTTCACATGTTAGAAAAATATATGATATGAAATTTTCATTTTTAAAAATCATAAATAAGTTCCTCAATGCCCCAAATTCCATTCTAAGCCAAATATCATTACAATAAAATAGCTGGTTCTCTATTTAACATGGAGTGATTCATTGTCACTATTTCATTAAAAAAGTGGAGTCAAATTGCTGATAAGTGATCCCCGTGATATCTCCGAGTCCAAAGGGTTTTAGTTTCACAATCACCTTTGAATAGGACATAATGTTATGATTTTACAGATAAAAACGTGGAGAATTAAAGAGTATCTTTACACAAAGTCAAAAGCTTTACCCTGGGTCAAAGTGAGTATATGATGGGTCCAGAATTGAGACCCAACTTCCCTCCATACCATACACATGACCGCACAGCATAATGATTAAAAACATAGATTCTGGTATGTGAGTTGGAAACCTCATTTTGCCATTTACTAGTTGTGTGACTTCCAGCAAAAAAGTTACTTAATCTCTCATATCTTAGGTTACTCATCTGAAAAATAGAGGAGATTCTAAGAGTGTCTATTTCATACGTCATTATAGGCATAAAACAGCTAATATCTAGAAAGTACTTAGAGTTATAAACATGTGTAAAAGCACTTATAATAAAACAGTATACAAATGTTCACGTTTGTCTTTACTATAATACAATATTGATAACATTAACAAAAAATCTCCCACCTTATAGTGAAAAGGCATTGCCCTAGTTTTTTTCAGGGCAGAGAACCAAAACACATGTACCTTAACAAGGTTGTGTTCTAAATACAATACTATCAAACTTAAGGGGTAGCAAGGGATAGTCAGAGAAAAAGAAAGCCAATAGACAGAATAAGCAAGGACTCTCCTGCCAGCACATTACGTCACTGCCATGGGTCCATTGAGGCAACTCAGCCAGCACTACTTCTGCCTAATTCCTAAACACGTCTCAGAATCTATGACTACTAATGCTGTTGCCCCATCTGAGAATGCCCTCCCATTTCCACTTTGTTATTTTCTATTCCAATTTTACAGGTTCTGACTCTTTTTTTTTTT
>NW_007227380.1:0-681 GCF_000164805.1 Carlito syrichta
CCGAGTCCAAAGGGTTTTAGTTTCACAATCACCTTTGAATAGGACATAATGTTATGATTTTACAGATAAAAACGTGGAGAATTAAAGAGTATCTTTACACAAAGTCAAAAGCTTTACCCTGGGTCAAAGTGAGTATATGATGGGTCCAGAATTGAGACCCAACTTCCCTCCATACCATACACATGACCGCACAGCATAATGATTAAAAACATAGATTCTGGTATGTGAGTTGGAAACCTCATTTTGCCATTTACTAGTTGTGTGACTTCCAGCAAAAAAGTTACTTAATCTCTCATATCTTAGGTTACTCATCTGAAAAATAGAGGAGATTCTAAGAGTGTCTATTTCATACGTCATTATAGGCATAAAACAGCTAATATCTAGAAAGTACTTAGAGTTATAAACATGTGTAAAAGCACTTATAATAAAACAGTATACAAATGTTCACGTTTGTCTTTACTATAATACAATATTGATAACATTAACAAAAAATCTCCCACCTTATAGTGAAAAGGCATTGCCCTAGTTTTTTTCAGGGCAGAGAACCAAAACACATGTACCTTAACAAGGTTGTGTTCTAAATACAATACTATCAAACTTAAGGGGTAGCAAGGGATAGTCAGAGAAAAAGAAAGCCAATAGACAGAATAAGCAAGGACTCTCCTGCCAGCACATTACGTC
>NW_007227381.1:0-683 GCF_000164805.1 Carlito syrichta
CATCTTTAAGAACATTAAAGATTGGACTCCAGTCCCTTCTGTTTGTAGTATTTCTGCAGATATGTATGGGGCAATTCTGTTGGGTCTTCCCTGTTAGGTAGTCTGAATTTTATCTATTGCTACCTTTAGGATTTTTTTCCTTTCATGCTTTCTTTGTAGAGGTGGATTACTATGGGTCTTAGGGTTGGTCTTCTCATTGACTTGTAAGGGGGTTCTCTGAATCTCTTGTGCTTGAATGGTTGTCTCTCTAGTGACATGTGGGAAGTTTTCTTGGATGACCTCATGGAGTGTTTGTTTCAGGGTGTTCTCAGTTTTCCTTTCTGCTTCAGGGCTACCAAACAGGCATAGATTTAGGTTCTTAACATAGTCTCACATCTCTCAGAGGCTTTGCTCCTTGTTTTTGAGTTTTTGTCTATTCTTTTGACTTCTTGAGCTTTGTCTATGCTTTTCTGGGTTAATTACATATTTTGGTCCTCAACTCTAAAATTATTTCCTCTGCTTGGTTGAACCTGCTCCCTATACTTGTTACTTTGCTTTAAACATTTTGTTACTTTGTTTCCAGGATCCTGAAATTGGCCAACTCCACTTTTACTTCCTGTATGACCTTAGGAAATTTTGCTTCTAGTATCTCTTGATTTTCTCTGTTCATTTTGGTTATCCAATCTCTGATTTCTGTTACTGTC
>NW_007227382.1:0-775 GCF_000164805.1 Carlito syrichta
CTTGATAAGGCCTACAAGACTCGGACTTCGACATCCCCATATTTTTCAGAGCTGTTTCCTATGTGTATATTAGCATTCAGTCAATCCAAAAGTCCCGCAACATTCTGGACCACTCTATTGTTTAATTGAAAATATGGCACTAAAAGTCCATTTAGGTTGTGGATCCTCTCATGACAAATTCCAGGACACACGTAATCATTTCGGGTTTTTTGAATGTAAGCCCTGAGTTCTGGGTGACCTCGTACTCCAGAAAATTCTGGTAGTTCAGCTGTTCAGAATTAGGGCCTTGGTTTTAGATGTTGCACCAAGTTTAGTAGGTATTTTGGGAGGCACCAGGGTGTTGGTTTACAAGTCTATAGGACCAATCTGGAGTCTTTCTATTGGGAGCCACGTGTCTGGACATCTAGGGAAAGGGGCAACATCTGGTCGTTCTTTTGAGAATATAACAGGAATCTCGGACACTATATTACCAGAAAGCTTTCACTCATGTTACCAATGTGGAACAAGGGAAATCAGTTTGCATGTGACCAGCAAACTTCTGGGCAGTAGTTAATTTTTCCCTGGCTTAAGATAGTTTTCATACCTAGGAACCTACAGGATTTCTCTAAATGCTATTCAGGAATTTGGATTCCCAGTCCCCACACATTTCAGAACTAATTCCTGTATAGGTACCACAAATATGACATTTCCAATTGCCAGGAATGTGCTGCTCCTCTTCTTATTTGTAATAGAGAATCTGGGCCACCTGATCAGCTTTTTTTGTAGGAGGTTCTAA
>NW_007227383.1:0-765 GCF_000164805.1 Carlito syrichta
GAACACCACAGAATCCCAGACACGGGAAGAAATGGAAACATATGACACCCTATTCAAGGGATCTATTTCTCTCTGTTGTTCTTACTTCTTTTTAAACTATCAAGCTGTAATAATTATTCCGTCTAAGCAGCCCCCAGTAAATGAAACAGCCCTTAGACAGCTGTCAAGGTTCAGTCTTCCAGAAGCTTTGATTTTAATGAAACTCATTAAGGAAAGAAATTAACAGAAAATATCATAATTTGTCTTGTTTCAGAAAACTAAACAGAAACAAAGGGCTGCTTCACCTGACAAGGAATCTGACCAGCCATGTCCCTTGATTATATTCAGAGCTCCCATAAGCAGCTTGTGCCCAGACGATGAGAGAAAAAGCACCTCCTCCCAGAGAAATGGCCCAGCCTGGCCCAGAGTTGCCTCAGCTTCACGGAGAAAGCCTCCTCAGAGGTTTGTGGAATCATCTATGCAAACACAAAATAGCCAAGGAAATGAAAGGCTATGGAAAAATAATTCCCATTAAAGGGCTTTGAGTGGAGAAATTGTCCACACATCTGGCTGAGTACCTTCTCTCTCCTAAGTCTAAATTCTCTCCGGAGAATGATGAAATATTTCACTTGACTTTTTTCCTCTTAAAGAAACCCCAGGAAGTATAGGCTCCTGGCTTCTCTTTCTGTATGTCTTCCAGTACAGATGTAGCTAAAATATTTTAGACAGCCAAAGCATCCACTTAGACATCTATCTACTACCCCGGACACTCCCAAGATGCCCAGA
>NW_007227384.1:0-718 GCF_000164805.1 Carlito syrichta
TAAGCAGCCCCCAGTAAATGAAACAGCCCTTAGGACAGCCGTCAAGGTTCAGTCTTCCAGAAAGCTTTGAATTTTAATGAAACTCATTAAGGAAAGAAATTAACAGAAAAATATCATAATTTGTCTGTTTCAGAAAACTAAACAGAAACAAAAGGGCTGCTTCACCTGACAAGGAATCTGACCAGCCATGTCCCTTTGATTATATTCAGAGCTCCCATAAGCAGCTTGTGCCCAGACGATGAGAGAAAAAGCACCTCCTCCCAGAGAAATGGCCCAGCCTGGCCCAGAGTTGCCTCAGCTTCACGGAGAAAGCCTCCTCAGAGGTTTGTGGAATCATCTATGCAAACACAAAATAGCCAAGGAAATGAAAGGCTATGGAAAAATAATTCCCATTAAAGGGCTTTGAGTGGAGAAATTGTCCACACATCTGGCTGAGTACCTTCTCTCTCCTAAGTCTAAATTCTCTCCGGAGAATGATGAAATATTTCACTTGACTTTTTTCCTCTTAAAGAAACCCCAGGAAGTATAGGCTCCTGGCTTCCCTTTCTGTATGTCTTCCAGTACAGATGTAGCTAAAAATATTTTAAGACAGCCAAAAGCATCCACTTAGACATCTATCTACTACCCCGGACACTCCCAAGATGCCCAGAATCACTGGTGATGGTGCCCAGAGTCATGAAGCTGATAGGGCTGGCACAGTCCTGATTTGGATATAATC
>NW_007227385.1:0-671 GCF_000164805.1 Carlito syrichta
TTCGGTTTTGTATGTGTTGAGAGGAACTTAACGGTTTTGCCGCAGCAAGAAGAGATTCCGCTTAAGGCCTGTCGAGCAAGTTGACATGTTGGGGTGCATCCTTGGGGCATCCTGGCCATTTGTTGGCCCTTCACATGTCCAGAGCTCAGGCTATGAGCAAATGTTCACCCCCCCCCCCACCGGGGTGCGATGGTGGGCCTCGCGACGCGTGTGTAAGACACGTGTTTGTGGCTTGCGGATAAATACGTTATTTCTATTTCTTAAGTATGATGCTTTCACTCACCAGAGCAATTCACCCACGCTGGTTCCACATCAGAAATCAAGATGTGCTCGGAATAACGTGTGGTTAGCTTTCCAGATCGCATTCTGAAAAGAAGGATGATGTGATAATTTGCCCATTGTTCTCGGTTCAACCAGCAGTGGCCATTCCGTGCAGTGTGGGGACAGCTGAGGTTTGCATCGAGGCGGTCTGCTGCTGGGCGCAGCTGCCCAGGGCCCCGTGTCGCTGGTGGGGTGCTGAGCTCCCTGGGCTGGGCTTTCTTCCCGCAGGGACCTGGCCTGCTCTCTGCAAGCCCAGGAAGATGATTTGAGCACAGTAGCGTGTTTAGCAATGATGAGGGAGCATAGAAGGTGCTCTTCATTCCTGACAACGACAATAGCAGAAGCTTGTG
>NW_007227386.1:0-692 GCF_000164805.1 Carlito syrichta
TTTTGCCCTCGTCCATTTTGATGCCTTTTTGTGCTTCTGCCTTTTTGTTTTACCTCTTCCACATCAGCAAAACGTTTCCCTTCAAGGACGTTTTTCATTCGGGGAAACACAAGAAAGCTGCTTAAGGTGTGACCGGGTAAATAGGGAGGGTAGGATGTGGGGGAGGTCATGCCATTTTGGGTCAGATGCTGCTGGACATTCAGCACTGTGTGGGCAGGGGCACTGTCATGGTGGAAGAGCCCGTCGCCTGTTTGCCACAACTCAGAATGCTTATTGAAAACGCAGCCTCTCAACAGCAGTGCTAGCTGGTTCGCTGATGCTGATGGGTTCCTAGAACACTTACCTAGTGAGGGAAGCCTGTACTACAAGGGGCATGCCCTCCAAAAGATTATTCCGGGTGTTTTGAGGTCCCCCCTTGTATATTATCTTTAATTGTGCTTCTTAATTCACAAAGCCTTAAATATTTACTATCTGGGTATATAAATTTGCTCTTTTTACTTTCTTTTACCTTACTTTCACTTCCTAAGAAAATGTAATAGCATCAAAAAGATGCATCATCTTACTTTAAATCGGGCTACAGCAGATGTAGAAAAAAAGGCACAGGTCTAAGATGCACAGCCTGTATTGCAGCTCTGTTCTAATAACATTGAAGCCTCAGGTGGTCCAAACAGGCTGTGGTTCTTTTTTCAGCT
>NW_007227387.1:0-717 GCF_000164805.1 Carlito syrichta
TTACTAAGGTTGTCATGACAAAATACCACAGACTAAGTGACCTAAATAACAGAAATTTATTTCACACAGTTATAATAACTAAAAGTCCAAAATCAAGGTGTGGCAGAATCGACTTCTTCTGTGGCCTCTTTTCTTGGCTTGCAGATAGATAGCTGTCTTTTTACTATGTGCTCAAATAATCTGTATGCACACTCCCTGTAATTCTCTGTGTGTCCAAATTTCTTTCCCTAACAAGAACACCAGTCAGATTGGACTGGGGATCCTCTTAATAAACTTATTTTAACCTAATAGCCTCTCAAATAGTCACATTTTGAGATACTAGGGCTTAGGCTTTCCACATAGGAATTTTGGGGTGACACAATTCAGTTTAACTTGACTGGTTAAGGGATGCAAAATAACTAGTAAAACATGATTTCTAGGTATGTCTGTGAGGGTGTTTCTGGAAGAGACCAGCATTTGAATGAGTAGATTGGGTAAAGAAGATCTACACTCAGCAATGTGGGCAAGCATCATGCAATATTCTGGGAGCCCAAATAGAACAAAACTATGAGACAGAGGGGGGGAAGGCAAAATTTCTCTCTCTTCTTAACCTGGGACATCCATATTTTCCTGCTCTAGGACATTGTAGTTCTTAGTTCTCAGGCCTTCAGACTCAAAGACTTCAGACTCCAGACTCTGGTTTTCAGGCATTTGTACTTGAATTTTGACTTAACCCTA
>NW_007227388.1:0-812 GCF_000164805.1 Carlito syrichta
AAAATCCTTCCCAGACATTCAATCCCTAAGAGATTATGCAGCTTCCAGCCAGCTCTACAGGAGACACTTAAAAAGGTATTAAGCATGGAAGAAAGAAAAAAAAAGAATGGCCACACATTTCCCAAGAGAACTGCAGAGCACAGAAAAAACAGAGAATACAGTGCAACAAGAAACTTGAAGCCATGCATACATTAACCACAAAGCAAAAAGAAAACAAGCAAATAAAGAAAAAACTTTATAAGAACCTCATGACAGAGATAAGCAAGCACATTTCAATAATCAGCCTGAATGTGAATGGACTAAATGCACCACTGAAAAGATACAGAATAGTGGACTGGATAAGAAACCATGACCCCATTATTTGCGGCATCCAAAGGGACTCATCTCACTACAAGGGTTGCACACAGACTCAAAGTTAAAGGATGGAAAATTAGTTTCCAGGCAAATGGTTTACAAAAGAAGACAGGAGTTTCCATCTTAATATCAGACAAAATGACATTTAAGCTATCAGAAATTTAAAAAGATGCAAAAGGACACTACATAATGATAAAAAGGTTCAATCCATCAACAAGAAATATCCATCCTAAACATATATGCACCCAACACAAGAGTATCAGCATTTATGAAACAACTACTAAATAAACTTTAAAAAGATATTGACTCTAACACTTTTAAAGCAGGGTCTTGAATAGCCTACTGACAGCCCTAGATAGATCATGGATGCAAAAAAAATCAACAAGGAGATCCAGAACTTAACTTGACACTTGACCAAATGGACTTATAGATACCTACAGATTATTCCACTCAACAAC
>NW_007227389.1:0-790 GCF_000164805.1 Carlito syrichta
CGACTCATCTCACTACAAGGGTTGCACACAGACTCAAAGTTAAAGGATGGAAAATTAGTTTCCAGGCAAATGGTTTACAAAAGAAGACAGGAGTTTCCATCTTAATATCAGACAAAATGACATTTAAGCTATCAGAAATTTAAAAAGATGCAAAAGGACACTACATAATGATAAAAAGGTTCAATCCATCAACAAGAAATATCCATCCTAAACATATATGCACCCAACACAAGAGTATCAGCATTTATGAAACAACTACTAAATAAACTTTAAAAAGATATTGACTCTAACACTTTTAAAGCAGGGTCTTGAATAGCCTACTGACAGCCCTAGATAGATCATGGATGCAAAAAAAATCAACAAGGAGATCCAGAACTTAAACTTGACACTTGACCAAATGGACTTAATAGATACCTACAGATTATTCCACTCAACAACCACAGATATAAATTCTACTCATCACCACAAGGAACATACTCTAAGATCGATCACATCCTTGGCCATAAATCTAGCATAAACAAATTCCATAAAGTTGAAATCTTGCCATGCACATTCTCAAACCAGTGGAATAAAAATATCAAAACCAACAACATTTCCCCAAAGCCCACAAAGACATGGACACTAAACAGCATGATGCTGAACAATGACTGGGTTAACACTGAAATCAAAGAGAAATTGAAAGTTCCCTGAAACAAATGAAAAAAGAACATCTACCAACCTCTGGGATGCATGAATCAGTTCTAAGAGGGAATTTATATCTCTATGAGCACACATCAATAAAAACAGAAAA
>NW_007227390.1:0-845 GCF_000164805.1 Carlito syrichta
GTTATTTCAGTGCTTATTAATGATCTGCAATGAATCAGTTCACTCAGAATCAAGCTGAGCACTCTTTGGCCTCCAAATAGGGTCTCAGCCCTGGTGTTGAACAAAGTCCCTAAAATAAGGGCAGATAGTAACACTCAAAGACACAGGTAAAGGGCCTTTTAGAAATCTCCTTTGCTATGGGTTTATCATAGATGGTTCTTACTATTTTGAGGTATGTTCCTTCTATACCTAGGTGTTTGAGGATTTTTATCAAGAAGGGAGGCTGGATTTTAGCAAAAGCTTTCTCTGCATCCAATAATATAATCATGTGGTTTTTGTTTTTACATCTTTTGATGTATTTAATGACATTTATGGTCTAGCAAATGTTGAACCAGCCCTGCATCCTGGGGTTGAAGCCTACTTGGTCATGGCGGATAATTTTTGAGATGTGTTTTTGGATCTGATTTGCTAGACACTTGTTGAGGATTTTTGCAGCTATGTTCTTAAGGGATATTGCCTGTAGTTCCCCTTTTTGGTTGGATCTTTACCCAGTTTGAGTATCAGTGTGATGTTAGCTGCGTAAAATGATTTGAGGAGAATTCTGTCTTTCTTGATTGCCTGGAATACTTTCAATAGGATTGGTATCAACTTCCCCTTGTATGTTTTGTAGAATTCTGCTGGAAAACCATCATATCCAGGACTTTTTTTGTAGTAGTTTTCTTTTGACAGAGTCAATTTTCTGGGTAGTTATTGGTCTATTTAGTGTCTCACTGTCTTCTTATTTCAACCTGGGGAGGTTGTGTATATCAGAAGTCTCCATTTCATTTAGATTATC
This sequence comes from Carlito syrichta, assembly GCF_000164805.1. NCBI lineage: Eukaryota > Metazoa > Chordata > Mammalia > Primates > Tarsiidae > Carlito > Carlito syrichta. The sequence continues at coordinate 815 of NW_007227390.1, forward strand.
AGTTTGTGAACTCAAGTCAGTCTACCAAAAA
>NW_007227391.1:0-1494 GCF_000164805.1 Carlito syrichta
CTTTTATCTTCATTGTTTTCAAGATGTTGATTTATTATCAATCCACTATTATGACAACAAAAAGGTAAGGATCACTAGAAACCCCTTTTTTGATTTCACAAACATTTTATATCAGTGGCTCCTGTTCACTGCAGGGTTACTAAACTGGATGACAACAGCATGATTTTGTTGGCCCTTGATAACAGTTCTCATCCTCAAGCTGAAATACTCATCAAAAATAATGTCTATGTCATGTACTTTCACCCAAATGTGACTTCATCGATTCAGCCATGTGACCAGGGTATTCTTAGCTCAAAAAAGAGTAAGTTCAAAACCACTTTCTTTAACAGCTTGCTAGCCACAGTGAACATGGCTGTTGAAGATTTTCAGAAAGATTTTTAACATAGAGGATGTCCTATATACTGTTGTGACGAAAGACACAGTTGTGCATGCTAGGCACAATCTTTGTCCTGTGGCAATGATGATGAAGATAAAGGAGGTGGTCACTTTGAAGGATTTTGTATGCCAAGTGAGAATGCAACGTTCTGATTTTCTTGCACATGCACAAAACATACCTTCAAAATTCATCAGTAAGCTTGAGGAAATGGGTGTCAAAGAAGTTTATAACATTGATAATGAGGTTCCAGTTCATCATATATTGACCAATGGAGAAATAGCTGGAATGGTTCCAAATCAAGATAATTGTGATAATAATGATGATTAAGATGATATTATTAACACTATAGAAAAAGAGCCTACAGATGACATGGTGAAAATGTGTGATGGGCTTATTGAAGGACTAGAGCAGCATGCGTTCATAACAGAACAAGAAATGATGTCTGTTTCTAAAATCAAAGAGCGACTTCTAAGACAAAAAAAAACCATTGTTAACAAGACAAATTACTCTGCATAAAACATTTTAAAAAGCCATCCAGCAGAACGTCTCCTCATCCCTAGAGAACCCATTCCTGGCTATGCAACTGCTTTTGATGTTTCTTCTTGTCTAAAAAATAATACAGGGTACAGTAGCATTTTAATTAAAATGTAGCATTTTAGGTGAGACTAAAAGCCTCCTTTTGCTTGTAGTTGCTGTTGGTCATCTGTTGATGCTACTGCGCTGCTTAGTTACCCTGAACATACTTTTTGGGGGTACTGAATTAGTGGTATATCATATTTTTTACTATTAAGTAATTTTCATTTTTAACCAATGAGTGTGGATACATGTAAGAAAATGATTGCTTCTCAGTAGCATATAAATTCAGAGTCAGGAATGATGGTGATGCCAAATAACCACAGATTATTCACATAGATGGCTGAGACAGTGACATCTTTGTTTCACATGTTTGTTTTATGCACAAAATTAATAAAAATATTGTATAAAGCTGGGCTCGGTGGCTCAGCCTGTAATCCCACACCTTGGGAGGCCGAGGTGAGTGGATTGCCTGAACCCGTGGTTTCGAGACCCACCTGGGCAACTTGGAGAGACCTCATCTCTACAATAAATCAAAAAAATTA
>NW_007227392.1:0-786 GCF_000164805.1 Carlito syrichta
CTAGAAACCCCTTTTTTGATTTCACAAACATTTTATATCAGTGGCTCCTGTTCACTGCAGGGTTACTAAACTGGATGACAACAGCATGATTTTGTTGGCCCTTGATAACAGTTCTCATCCTCAAGCTGAAATACTCATCAAAAATAATGTCTATGTCATGTACTTTCACCCAAATGTGACTTCATCGATTCAGCCATGTGACCAGGGTATTCTTAGCTCAAAAAAGAGTAAGTTCAAAACCACTTTCTTTAACAGCTTGCTAGCCACAGTGAACATGGCTGTTGAAGATTTTCAGAAAGATTTTTAACATAGAGGATGTCCTATATACTGTTGTGACGAAAGACACAGTTGTGCATGCTAGGCACAATCTTTGTCCTGTGGCAATGATGATGAAGATAAAGGAGGTGGTCACTTTGAAGGATTTTGTATGCCAAGTGAGAATGCAACGTTCTGATTTTCTTGCACATGCACAAAACATACCTTCAAAATTCATCAGTAAGCTTGAGGAAATGGGTGTCAAAGAAGTTTATAACATTGATAATGAGGTTCCAGTTCATCATATATTGACCAATGGAGAAATAGCTGGAATGGTTCCAAATCAAGATAATTGTGATAATAATGATGATTAAGATGATATTATTAACACTATAGAAAAAGAGCCTACAGATGACATGGTGAAAATGTGTGATGGGCTTATTGAAGGACTAGAGCAGCATGCGTTCATAACAGAACAAGAAATGATGTCTGTTTCTAAAATCAAAGAGCGACTTCTAAGACAAAAAAAAA
>NW_007227393.1:0-333 GCF_000164805.1 Carlito syrichta
AGCGCTGTGATTGGTACCCTGTGATGGGTCCTCCCCCATATGGGTGCCTCAGTGACTAGCTCTTTTCTGTAATGTAACACCCAGTAACTGGGCCTCCTATTCAATTGATATCTGACTCTTCTGTGATGGATGCTTCAGTCACAAGCTCTCCTCTGTGATGGTTGCACCTGTGGCTCTATCTCCTCTAGGATGGGTGCCACAATGACAAGCCTTCTTCTGTGATGTCAAGCCCACTGACTAACCCTCCTCGGTGATTGGTTTCCCAGGGTCTGTCCCTTTTTTATGATGCACGTCCTGTAACTTTTGCTCCTCTGTAATGTGTGCCCAAACAAC
>NW_007227394.1:0-409 GCF_000164805.1 Carlito syrichta
CTTTTCTGTAATGTAACACCCAGTAACTGGGCCTCCTATTCAATTGATATCTGACTCTTCTGTGATGGATGCTTCAGTCACAAGCTCTCCTCTGTGATGGTTGCACCTGTGGCTCTATCTCCTCTAGGATGGGTGCCACAATGACAAGCCTTCTTCTGTGATGTCAAGCCCACTGACTAACCCTCCTCGGTGATTGGTTTCCCAGGGTCTGTCCCTTTTTTATGATGCACGTCCTGTAACTTTTGCTCCTCTGTAATGTGTGCCCAAACAACAAAACTTTTTCTGTGATTGCTACTCCAGTTATCGACATTTCTCTTTGTGCCAAAGATACTGATTGGCCTCAGTGATAAGTGATCCAGTGACTGGCCTTTCTCTGTGACAAGTGTCCCATCAACAAGCTCGACTTTGT
>NW_007227395.1:0-1462 GCF_000164805.1 Carlito syrichta
CCCGAGGGGCCCCCCCGCTGCAGCCTCTAGATTAGGGAGATGAGGCCGTCCTGGGCTGGCAGTCACACAGTCCCCCCATGGAGGGCTGCAATGGGGGGAGCAGAGGTCCCATGGGATGCCACATGTCAGCTCCTGAGCTAGACAGGGCGTCTAGAGCAGCTTTGGCCATGGAGAAGTGAAAACGTTTGGGTGATGGAAAGAAAATGAGGACTTTGACCAATGCTGGCCAGGCTTCAAGGAAACAGGTGGAACCCTGGTTGGAGCTGGGACCAGACACATGGAGGCCAAGCCTGGATGCAGGTGAAGATGTGGCCAGTTCTGAAGAGTAGAGCTATCTTTACCAAGCATTCCACTGATAAATAGCCCTTTCCCTGAGTGGCTTGTAGACAAAGGCTGTAGTGTAACATTTACTATTTGGAATTTTTGAATGTGCAATTTTTGTAATAATAAAAACTGATTAATGATTGCCCCAGTATGAATACCTTCACCGTCCAGCCAGGTCACAGTGAGAGCCCAGTTCTGGTCATTCACTGTTATTCACAGACCACACACTGACTTGGTGATTTCACCACTTAATTTGGGGAATTAGCCAACAAGTAGGGTTTATGCAGACATGGATTGCAGTCAGGACATAAGCCACATAGTGTACTAACAGGACACATAAGAAGTTTAAAAATATACTTTGTATCATAGTCTTTATGACTAAAATAGATGCACAGATATACCACTGGTCAATCTGATTCATTTGCCAGAAGGATCTCGATTCTTTGAGTTTTAGTAATGTTCTGTCTGTTACAAATATGTCTTAAACTGACACCATAAAAAAGATACATGAGTCACTAATAAGCACATGAAAAGATGTTCATTAGTCATTAGGAAAACACAGATTACAATCACAGTGAGAACACATACATACACACACACACACACACACACACACAAGAATGACTGAAATTAGCAAGAGACTGACAATACCAAATGTTGGCTAGGATTTGGGAGGATTGTAACTCAGACACTTTGGGAAACAGTTCAGAGGTTTCTTACAGAGCTAAACATATACTTACACAAAAGTCAGCCATCTCACTCCCTCCCAATTATTCACCCAAGAGGAATGAATGCATGTGCCCGGAGAGAGTGAATATATATATTCATGGCAACATAGTCAAAAAAGTAAAACAGCCAAGTATTCACTTACAAATAGACATGAATAACTATGGATACAAGGGACAGCCTGGATGGATCTCAGAAACATGCTTTTGAGCAAGAGAATTCAGACACAAAAGTGAACAGACCATGGGATTGTGTTTATATGAAACTCTAAGGAAGGCAAATTTAACCACTGCAACAGATCCTCATCTGCCCGGGGTTGGGGAGGGAGTGTTGACGCCACAGGGAGTTTGGGTGTGGTGGAGACACAAGTGCCTTGGTCATGAGGCACACAATGTGCACATTTGTCAAAACC
>NW_007227396.1:0-542 GCF_000164805.1 Carlito syrichta
TTCTTTCACAGAGGACATAGTTCTCTTCTAATAATTTTTCTGTTAAACAAGCTTTTGGAAACAAATGATAGGAACAAGCGGGGAAATGGAACTAAAAACAGAAACAGTGCAAAGAAGCAATGACTCTCCGTTCCATGGTTTAAAAAGCTCATGGAACTAAGATCTAGACAACAGAAGTGGTAAGATGACCGAGAAGAAATATCATTAACTCAACATTGGTGACACCATATATTAAGCATTTGTTTTTTAACCAAAAAGAAAGAACAGAAGAAAAATAGTTGTCTCTGTTAACTCACTGAACTCTATCATAAATGTAACTCTTCCAAACCCTAGATGTAAGATACATTTCAGGGAATGAGGTTTATAATGCTAATCTAAAAAAAATTGAAATCAGTTTAGGGGAAGCATGTAACACCTTATAATCTAGATCATCCCCTTCAGTTGAAATATAAAGTATAATGTAACATACCTCATAGCTGGACGATAAACAAGCTTGGGTTACCCATGCATTATTTGACAGCCCTCATCAGAAACATAAACCA
>NW_007227397.1:0-790 GCF_000164805.1 Carlito syrichta
TGAAATATCTCTGCGAGGAGTACAGCTAGAAGAGGACAAAACAGATGTTGATGTTTCCGGTTATCTTGAATCTTTCCCAGGACCACACCCTCTCCCTTCCTTAGCCTGCATTCTCCTTCAGGGATTCTGAAGGAGTTCATTCTATTCCACCTGTAAAGAAACAGAAATCTCTCTTATATACTACTTAGCCTTTTGTTAACTCGGTGCAAGTTGACGCTAACCTTAGAGGAAACAATTTTGTAATCTTTCTCTTGTAACTAAGGGACTGCATAAACTGTTCTTATTTTCAAATTCTAGAAGCCAGGTTAGTTGAAAGTGAGTGTGTTTCTAAAGGTTTAGGACTTGCCTAAGATCCTAATCAACTGCTTGTCCCTGTAAAACTGTTGGAAAGTCTCTTAGAGTTGTGTAATGTAGGCTAAGTCCCTACTTTAAAATGTAGTGCTGGATAACACTACTGCTTGTTTTTGTTTGTTTGTTTGTTTGTTTGTTTTTGGCTATGCCTGACTAGTACACCTCTTACAAGACTGGTAAAGCTTTAAATATTGAATACCTTTGCAGGACATAATGAGGCATGGGAACTGGCCATTCCTACCTGATTAAGTCACCTTGCTAAGTTCAGTACTTCTGCTGAGGGACAGGTGAAATACTAGGCACAATAAATTGCAAGTGTTCAAAGGCAAATTCTGGGTTTTCAAGGAACATGAACAAGAAAATGTGTAATAATCTGTACCCTCAGACACCCCAATGGGACAGATTTTAAATAATTGGAGCAAATTAAAATTATGCAGTT
>NW_007227398.1:0-710 GCF_000164805.1 Carlito syrichta
AAAGAAAAAAAATAGAAAAACAAAAAATTTTTCCAAAAAATATATGGACTTAGTAACCTTGGTCAAAGTACTTAAACTCCTTGTGCCTTAATATACTCAACTTTAAGTTCAGAATGAGAAGTGTGTGTTCTTCGCAGGGCTTCATTTCAACTATAAATCTTGAATGACTTCATGACTGCCCATCTATGTTTTGAGGATTAAAGTATATTAACAAACACAATTAGAATAGCCTTTGACGCATAGTAAGCACATAAGAGCGCTCATTTGTTATTATCATCATTATTATTTATTTTAACTGAAATGTATTTATATTGAACTAGAAACTTATCTAGTCCAATAAATTCGTGATTAAAGACAACAATTTATTATACTCACAGATTCTTCAGGAATCTGTTGATGTTGAAGGAAGAGGCTAAAGAGGCAAAATGTGACTAAAGAGTTTACTTGAGCCAGAATAAGGACAGCTGTCAAGAAGACTCAGACTGAGTAACATTGGGTATAACTTCCAATTAACCTGTTGCAGGCAGATTTTTAAAGGGGGAAATGGGAAAAAGGGAAGGGGTGACAGGAAGTGGGCCAATAAAAAATTCTGTCAGGAATTTTTGTCTATTTACAAAGATAAATAAATAAAATGATTAGAGACTGGGTATAAATTGTTAAGCTATAGGATGTGAGATGTGACCAGTGAGGCATTATTAGATTAATTCATG
>NW_007227399.1:0-758 GCF_000164805.1 Carlito syrichta
TAAAGTATATTAACAAACCACAATTAGAATAGCCTTTGACGCATAGTAAGCACATAAGAGCGCTCATTTGTTATTATCATCATTATTATTTATTTTAACTGAAATGTATTTATATTGAACTAGAAACTTATCTAGTCCAATAAATTCGTGATTAAAGACAACAATTTATTATACTCACAGATTCTTCAGGAATCTGTTGATGTTGAAGGAAGAGGCTAAAGAGGCAAAATGTGACTAAAGAGTTTACTTGAGCCAGAATAAGGACAGCTGTCAAGAAGACTCAGACTGAGTAACATTGGGTATAACTTCCAATTAACCTGTTGCAGGCAGATTTTTAAAGGGGGAAATGGGAAAAAGGGAAGGGGTGACAGGAAGTGGGCCAATAAAAAATTCTGTCAGGAATTTTTGTCTATTTACAAAGATAAATAAATAAAATGATTAGAGACTGGGTATAAATTGTTAAGCTATAGGATGTGAGATGTGACCAGTGAGGCATTATTAGATTAATTCATGGCTACTTGGAACAATAGAAGCAGTTTCAATAGATGAATACACTGTTCAGAAGGAAGAAAGTAGATTGCGGTCTCTTTCTCCCTTTAATGCCTGTTTGAGCCTAATAATTTGAAAGAACTCACATTCCTCAGATAAAAGTTATTTTCTTCCTCAAATCAATACAGTACATTATAGATATGTTTGTTTGTTTGTTTTTGAATTGGAGTCTCGCTCTGTCGCCCAGACTGGAGTGCAGCAGCTGCTCC
>NW_007227400.1:0-712 GCF_000164805.1 Carlito syrichta
GTTATTATCATCATTATTATTTATTTTAACTGAAATGTATTTATATTGAACTAGAAACTTATCTAGTCCAATAAATTCGTGATTAAAGACAACAATTTATTATACTCACAGATTCTTCAGGAATCTGTTGATGTTGAAGGAAGAGGCTAAAGAGGCAAAATGTGACTAAAGAGTTTACTTGAGCCAGAATAAGGACAGCTGTCAAGAAGACTCAGACTGAGTAACATTGGGTATAACTTCCAATTAACCTGTTGCAGGCAGATTTTTAAAGGGGGAAATGGGAAAAAGGGAAGGGGTGACAGGAAGTGGGCCAATAAAAAATTCTGTCAGGAATTTTTGTCTATTTACAAAGATAAATAAATAAAATGATTAGAGACTGGGTATAAATTGTTAAGCTATAGGATGTGAGATGTGACCAGTGAGGCATTATTAGATTAATTCATGGCTACTTGGAACAATAGAAGCAGTTTCAATAGATGAATACACTGTTCAGAAGGAAGAAAGTAGATTGCGGTCTCTTTCTCCCTTTAATGCCTGTTTGAGCCTAATAATTTGAAAGAACTCACATTCCTCAGATAAAAGTTATTTTCTTCCTCAAATCAATACAGTACATTATAGATATGTTTGTTTGTTTGTTTTTGAGTTGGAGTCTCGCTCTGTCGCCCAGACTGGAGTGCAGCAGCTGCTCCCGGCCACCGCAGCCTCGACCTGG
>NW_007227401.1:0-381 GCF_000164805.1 Carlito syrichta
TTTTTGTCTATTTACAAAGATAAATAAATAAAATGATTAGAGACTGGGTATAAATTGTTAAGCTATAGGATGTGAGATGTGACCAGTGAGGCATTATTAGATTAATTCATGGCTACTTGGAACAATAGAAGCAGTTTCAATAGATGAATACACTGTTCAGAAGGAAGAAAGTAGATTGCGGTCTCTTTCTCCCTTTAATGCCTGTTTGAGCCTAATAATTTGAAAGAACTCACATTCCTCAGATAAAAGTTATTTTCTTCCTCAAATCAATACAGTACATTATAGATATGTTTGTTTGTTTGTTTTTGAGTTGGAGTCTCGCTCTGTCGCCCAGACTGGAGTGCAGCAGCTGCTCCCGGCCACCGCAGCCTCGACCTGCTG
>NW_007227402.1:0-587 GCF_000164805.1 Carlito syrichta
ATGCCTGTTTGAGCCTAATAATTTGAAAGAACTCACATTCCTCAGATAAAAGTTATTTTCTTCCTCAAATCAATACAGTACATTATAGATATGTTTGTTTGTTTGTTTTTGAGTTGGAGTCTCGCTCTGTCGCCCAGACTGGAGTGCAGCAGCTGCTCCCGGCCACCGCAGCCTCGACCTGCTGGGCTCCAGCGATCCTTCCGCCTCAATCTTCCAAGTAGCTGGAATTACAGGCGTGCACTACCACACCTGGTTATTTTTTGAATTATTGTAGAGATGAGGTCTCGCCAAGTTGCCCAGGTGGTTCTTGAACCGGTGGGCTCAGGCAATCCACTCACCTCAGCCTCCCAAAGGCGCGGGATTACAGGCTGAGCCACCGAGCCTGGCTATAGATATGGTTTATCTCTGCTCTTCGGCATCTGAGGACTCACTTGAGAAGACTCAACATCTGGAGTTGACTTGAAAAATTAGGGTCTAGAATCATCCGAGAGTTTTTTCAATCACATAACTGGCTGGTATCAGGGAGGAATGACTTAAGGATGAAAATAGCTGGATCTGCTAATAAGAGGAACTGCATAAGGCCTTTT
>NW_007227403.1:0-2047 GCF_000164805.1 Carlito syrichta
TGCCTTTTAAAGGAGCTAGTATTTTAAAAGAGAAATAAAACACAGTCCAAAAATATCGAGGAGGAGCAAAGAAGACAATCAATCTACTCCTATGCTCCTCTTATTCTACTTACTTCCTTTACTAAACGAAACAGTTTTCCTTTGAGAAGGTAGTGGGGGAAGGCATAACTTCAAGAAGAGCCATGTGCCAGAGTAATAAGTACTAATAAGTTTTTTTCAGAAAAAACTTAGGATATTGGAGAACAAGTTTTAAAGAGAATCATAATAGACTTGTAAAGGAAGGGAAAGGAGGTTTTTCTGAGTATAGTAGTCAGTGTTTTCAAGATGGATAATCGGGGAAATTGGGACATCTGGTGGCAACTGAGATGAATAAGAACAGATGTAAGCCAAAGTGGTAATACTCCTGGTCCTTAGGGCCAAGTGTTATTTAAGATCACAGGGCAGATATCTCACCTGTGACAAGTGAAATTTTCATCAAGGAAGGAAAATCTTATCAACAGGGAGGTTGACTGAAACCTTGGGAGAATAGAGTGAAAGAAAGACTGGACTCAGAGAGGAAAAGCTGAGGGGGGAGGAGTCTGGTTTTCCCTGGGCTAGAAGTGTTTTAAATATTTTATAACACAGATTAGTCAGTGTCTATCATATCGTGGATTGCCTAGCTCAATATCTATGCCAACTGCTCCCAAGTAGGCCTCCTTATACTACAATGGTTGGAAGACTAAAAACTACATCACTCAGGCAACTTTTCATGCGGTTTCTGCAAGTTATCTAGATTATGTCAATCAGATAGGTTTTGGTAATCCTTAAATTTGGAACTCAGTTAAGCAGAGGAAGACCCAGAGTCAGGCCCCCATCATTCCACTGGTGCAGATAGTGAGAGACAATGTGATTCTGGAGCTGGCATCTGGAGACACAATTTCTAAGCCCAGCCCAGGATCTGCCTCTTGGCCTTCACAGTGATTTTGTAAGCCATTTTATATACCATAATAAATGTTATTTGCTTAACTACGTAGAATGAATTATTTCCTCTACAGCTGCCCTCTACAACGGCCCTTCTACTCAACCTCATATACCAGACATATAACAAAACAAAGATTTCATAATGAACTGTGACTATTACTAAATTACTGTTGAGGAGATGCTGGGCTTAAATAGATACTTTTATATAGCACATGGGAAATGCAACCCTTTAAATTTGGGTCAGAGTTCAAAATAGGCCTGAGATGTGATGCACTCTTAGAACAAATGTCAGTGTTCTGCAAATGCCTATCCTAGAATTTAACCTGTGACCCTAGTCACAAACTTTAAATATTTAGGAAAACCTCAATGGCAAGAAAAAAATGCGAATTTGACACCAACTCTCCAGTCAATTATAAGGTTTTCTTCAGATGTAACCATTGTTATTGATACTCTTTAATATTACAATCCTATGTAAGAAAATCAATGTCTGAAATGGAGAAAAGTCAGCCAAAGAAGCAAAGTGGGAGGTATCACACTTCCAGATTTCAAACTTTATTATGCGGCTACAGTAACCAAGATGGCCTTGTATTGGTACAGGGATAGGCCCACAGATCAATGGACCAGGTCAGAGATTTTAGAAGTAAAAACACAGTCCCTCAACTAACTCATCTACAACAAAGCCACAATAATAATTATTGAGGAAAAGGAGACCATATTTTGCAAATGGTGCTGGGAAAACTGAATAACCACATGCAAAATGGTAAACTGGAATCCTATGACCATATACAAGAATCAACTCAAAATTCATCTAGGACCTAAACGCCAAACTTCAAACCATTAAAATTCTAGAAGAAAATGTAGGAAACACCCTTATGCACATCTGAATAGGCAACACATTTTTGACCAAGTCCCTAAAATTGAATGCCATAAAAGCTAAGAGAGACAAGTGGGACTTCAACAAACTGAAAAACCTTTTCAGAACAAAAGAAACCATCAAGAAAGGAAAGAGACAGCATATAGAATGGGAAAAAAAGATTTGAAAATTATGCATCAGACAAAGGCCTAACATCCAGGATCTACAAGAAAC